>NC_052523.2:2713333-3014814 GCF_016746395.2 Drosophila simulans
CCTGTGATTTGGAGCAACACTAAATATCTCAATTAGAAGTTATTGTAGGGTTGGAAATGACCTGATGTGGGTCAGACCTTTCTCCACTTGGCTCGAGACCCAAATTCATTTCTCGGCCAGCACAGATGCGCTGCCATTGATATGGAGGTGGGGCCCATTCGTCGCAGTCATTCCGACCCATGCCATTCATTCAGCAAAACATCTAGCCCAACCCTCTGACAATTAATTAAAATCGAAGTGGCTTTGGTTTTTTGGACTCTGGCCAACTCTGTCGCTTCGACAGACTCTTGCCTGTGGCTGCCACGCGCTCAAAGTCCAGTCCGAACTGTTTTTATTTCGATACCGGTTGTCAGTTGCTGTTGTTGCACTCCGGTCGACTCATTCGGTTTTCAATTTCAAACATTTTTGGGCTGCAGTCACACGTGGAAAAATTCAACATCAATTGACTTCAGCCTTTTAAACTAATTAAATTAAATTTGTCTATAGTTACATAGCTATGTTCATATAATCAGAATTTTTCAAAATGGTGATTATTATTTATGCTTTCTTACACGAAGAAGATACATGTCACATATATGTATTATTATTATTATTTTACTAGATTTTTAAAATTGCATATTTATTTAGTTAAATAATTGGAGTCCAAATAAATTTCATAAATATGTAGTATATATAAAATATATATATAATATAATATAACATTCTTTGAGTGATCATAAACGTATTCTTTTCTTTCTCTGCATTTAAGCAAGTCGAAGAAAGTGCCGGTGACTTTGGGTTTGGCTCTGCTCGACTTTGGTTGTTTTTTTGCTCTTTCTGGTATTTTTTAGTGCTGGCCATATCCGTTTTTGGCTCGATTTATGCCTTGCGATAAAGTCAAACCACCGGGCAGACAAAGCGGGGACTTGCTCAGTTACATCGACGTATCGATGACGAGCTTCGAATTCGATGGGGCAGCTGCGAGCGCCTTGGGTGAGGTGCGTTATAAATCGGAAAGATTAAAAAAGTAAGAAGAAAAGAGTTTCACTTTCTCAAGAGTTTACAGTTACTCATACAAAAATATGGAAGCTATTGGTGAGCAGAGTTATTGCTCTTTGGCCCGGCCACGATTTGCAGCCGGCTGGCGAAGTGGCCAAAAGGAAATGGCTGTACTAGGCTCAAGAAGAAGCCTGCAGGCCAAATTGAAATCTTATAAAATACTCTCTCCAATGGGTGGATATGGCTCTGGATTGATGTACAAATGTTTATTAAATGGATTTTAATTAAACGTATGATAGAAAACCAATCAATTGGGTTTATGCTGTCGAAAATTAAATGCACTATGCTTTAAATTTAAATTATTGTGCTAAAACAAAAATAATCACATTAAAAATTGTAGTGTAAACAGGTTTTTATGCACTGAGAATTCATATTTTGGCATTTAGGTAAATTTACCTCTAAGTTTATTGCAGCTAAAGGGGTGTTATTGATTAATTTGATACACCCCTCTTAAATTTGAAATTACTCCTATTAAGTGCACATTTGGCAATCGCATGCAACACCTACTTCATTAGGCGGCCAAACACCATACAAAGCAATTCCATTACGCATACGCCGCATAGTCCCGCGTTCATTCAGTTCGCCTATCTGAATGTCAGCCGATGTCATTTAAATTTCAGGCACACTCTTCTTAATGGACAATGACCGCAGTACAGCGAATGTTTGACATTGATAGAGCGTCGATTGGATGCAGCAGGTGCAGAAGAGAGTGCGGATGAGCTTTTACCACATCCGCCGCACTGGACACATTATGATTAATGGCCGGCGGAAAGTATTGGCTTAGGTCAGGTGTGAAATTTTCCAGTGTCAGTAGGGGGCTCGAATCATAATCCATTAAGTGGCCCGTGTCAACCCCTCGGAACTGAGGATCTTGCGAGCGAATTTCACTAATTACACCGGAGACAACGAGACGATGGCCGTAACAATGAGGAATAACAAACAAACTCGGACAAAGTGTAATTTTGGAGGTTGGACCAGCAGCTGCCAAACTCTAATGGGATTTTCGGAGTATTTCGCATTTTGGATGGGGCAGGCTTAATTCGCATTCGCACTTGTGGCCATGGACATAAATACTCGCGTTCGTACAGAGAGTGAGTTTTGTGGCCGTAGCAAAAAACTTTCACTCATGTTGTTTTCGAGCGGCTCTGGTTCGGGTTGTTATTGTTGCTCCTGCCAAAAAGCATGCCCATTTCATTATTAATATCGTCATTGCAAAAGCTGTGCCGCGGTCGTGACGAAAAGCCATCAAGTGGTCTGGACATTGACACTTGACTCAGAGCTGAGAGCTAATGTGGCTAATAATATTTTCTTTAGTGTAGGCTTTCAAGAGCAATAGGCTTTAATTGTCGATTTAATTGGCCATATCGCACTTGACCAAGCAATGACGCTTCAGTTTGCTTCGCTTCCCTTCGTTGGGCGCCACTGTTTGCGTTTTTCTGGTAATGCGATAGCAGGTCAACCGGAGATACAGTTTTATCAATCGAAGGGTCTTTGATTTCGCGGTATCTTCAGGCTCGGCGTGTCATTACCGTCATTGTGATTCCTCTTGGTAGTTTCTGACCGAAATACCATTGAAAGCAAAAGAAGAAAGTTTCTCAGTGCCAGCGCACACACATTGTCTTCTTTATTCACTTGCCAGCATTTCCTCCGCATTCATTGCGAACCAGTCGGTTATGCGCCTTTTTATTTGCCTTAATTTAATTAACAGCGTCGTTTTAAGTAGCCATAAAAAAGAGTAGTGGAAGAAACAAAAGCGGTACGAGAATGATCATCATCGCCGGACCAATGATCATACGCGCGCCGGTCACAGAAGTTTCACTTTAAAGAATGCAACGATCGCATCACTCGATCGGTCACCTCGATCGCAAAGGTTGCCCCTAAGGCCACGAAACTGAAATCGTTGCATTATTTATGCCGCAAAGTGGGGCACAGCATCTGCGTCCAGCAACAAGGGCGTAACTGCTTTCCTGTTGCGGCGGCAACTGCGTGAAAGTTGCGGAAGCTGGAA
This sequence comes from Drosophila simulans, assembly GCF_016746395.2. Classification (NCBI taxonomy): domain Eukaryota; kingdom Metazoa; phylum Arthropoda; class Insecta; order Diptera; family Drosophilidae; genus Drosophila; species Drosophila simulans. Next base: position 2,716,380 of record NC_052523.2, read on the forward strand.
GTTGGGGCACCGAAAGAAGCAAGTTTAAAACATAATGTATCCTCGAGAAAAAGCGAAAGGGCTTGGGGACGGACACACGTGCGCCGCACAGATCGGGCAATAAAAATTGCAATTTCGACAAGTTTCTCAGGCCAGGAGGAGAAACCCTTTCTCTTTCGAAAGAAAGCGACGGCGGTGCCCCGTTTGCTGCATGTGTGTTCGCAAACAAATTTTAGCGCACAACTGCACTCGAGGGCCATAAAAGTTTTTCACACGTTATATAATTTTTAACGCCGCCGGCGACTCCTGCTTTCCTTGCATTTTCAACTTTGTGGCACCATTTGCTTACACTTTGGCATCAATTATTCAATATAAGCGGCATTTAACGGTAAAGAAATTACATAAAAACGAAAAGAAAAGAAACGCTAATAAATTATTAACTAAATGCTGCAATAAACAAGATAATAATACACCACGAACATCTGTATGCGTGTATCTGATACTCTACTCTACGATCTTTTAACACAAATTTATGAAGTTAGGCAAAGTGGAGTGAGATAAAAAACTATTACGTGCTCTTGGGGCAATAATCTTATAACATTAAGTCAATTAAGTTTAGGCAGATATAAAATCCAAGCCTTCCAATATAGTCCATATGCCCGAAGAATGTGTGTGTGTAACTGTCTCCGAGACATCCGTGCTCCGATTTCGCAATGGATGCCATCGACAGCGTCATCGCGCCTCGGAATTAGCCTTACCGTTTTGATTATGCCCGCTGAATTAGATAATTTCGAGTGTGGGCCATATCCATAAATGTTTTATTTTTGGCTTGTGTTTTTCGATTTTCGGGCGGCTAGCTAGATGCATATTAGCGCTCCACGGAAAGTGAAAGTGATGCGGCCGATTCCGAGAGCGATTCGTGCATTTATAATTTGTATCTCCAGCGGCGGTTGCCAGGTGGGCCGGCTCAGCGGTTATGCTAATGGGCGTGGCAGGTTTTTCTGCTAAATGATTACAGCACAGACCGCTAATTTGCCTCCGCCTGCTTGATCTGACCTTTCCCCGCGCCGTGGGGGTCGAATCCGCTGTTCCCATGACATGCGCATGGCCAGCCGAGCCAATTCCCCATTGTTCAGGCTGACAGTGGGCCATAAAAGCAGTCATAAGCGAGGAAGCATGAGCTTGCATCTCTGGATGCAAGATTGGGTATTGCGACTATGTCGTAAACATGGACCATGAAAATTCTCACATTTACACGGCCCTAAACAGCTAAAAGAAAGTCAATTACCACTGTATTTGAATGCTACCCGCAGTTGGATCCCCAGCTCATGTTTATGGAGTTAGTTAAGTGTGTTTGTGTGAAATTAAAAGCTGTCAATTACTTTGCTAAGTACAATGTTAAATATGCAAAACAACCTCTTGAGTCATTCAACTGAAGAGATGTATATGGTGAATAAATTTGTATGCCTAAATATTAATAATAATAATTTTAACGACATCGATTGAGAAGAATAAATGCACACATGTCATGCTGGGATACAAAATGTTTTTATCATTTACTTATTTCAGTTAAAAAACCCCGTTTATTTCCATTTGACTTAATTTTTTTATGAAGAGCAACTACATAGGGTTTTGAAAGACGGCTGTCAACTTTTTACCCAAGCCTTTTTGATTTGAACTGGGCCAAAGAAATGACGCCCACTTGACTCTTTGTTGCCGCTCTGTAAGTTAAAAATGAAGATATTAAGTGGCAGTTGCAGTTTGTTTTGCGGTTTCACTCCGTGATTGACTGCAGTGCCATCAGTATTATCATTGGCATTGTGGGAGTTGGCTGCTATTTTTTTGTCTCGGTGTATGTCAACACCCACTCGACGGTAATGGCCATGGTAATGGTAATGGCCATGGCAATGGTAATGGCAATTGGGAGTGCTAGGTCCGGCACTCACTTCGTCATCCGTTCATTCATGCAGTTTTGATTTTGTGACTTTGTGAGTTTGTTGGCTTGCATTTTCCAGATGCAGAGCTGCACGCGCGGCGGCAGTGAATGTTGTTGTCTATAATGGAAAAGGAAAATTTAACCTGAACTTTCTTTTTTTGTGTACTGCTGCAGTGTCAGCCACAATGGCAACTGCATTATAAATAATATATATATATATATATATAGCTACATTTATATATTCAAGCTTTGAACTGCTCTGCAGCTCTTTGCACAAACACAGATTTCGGCGTTTAAGGTCTGGTGCTGAAACCCGTTGTTAGGAGCTTACTCTCCATTTTTACAAACCATAAGCATAAGGCAACCTGTTGATATGGCCCGCCACAACAATAGAACAAAAAGTGGTTCGCATAGCTTATTCAATCCCGATCCGCTGCACACTTGGTTGTGGCCTGGGAGGCTGGTGGCCATTCATGTGGGCGGGACGTGGACTCGAGGTCTGCGGGGCCAATGCAGTGAAAGTGTCGTTTCTCATGTTTTCAGAGAGGCAGCAACTCCCAAAGCAGCGAATATAAAAATGTAATTAAATGTCAAATAATTCAACATTTGGCGCCTAGACACATTTGCATCCCTAAATGCACTGGTAAAAAGTAAGAGTAAAGACGATGTAAAAATAAATTGCAAAGTATAATTTTTTTATGCTGTTTTTGACCAAGTGGGCTTGGAAACGAGGAATGCAACTTTATAGACAATTTTAAGTTAATAATGAAATATGTTCTTTTACCAGTAAATTTAATAGATTTCGAAGTGACAGCACATGTTCCAAAAAAAAAAAGATTTTCTTACAAATACATTCTGCCGGTACAAAAAAAATATTGTTTGAAAATGTGTTGTGATTTTCTAAAAAATTTCCTCTGTAAAAGAAAATTACAAATGATCAATTAAATGGAAAGAGTATCAATGTTAACAACTAATTTATAATAATAATATTGCGGCGCTTTAAATGTTTTATATTTTGGTATAAATATTTACTTTTTTCTTTCTGTGACTTAGTCAGAGATTCACGTAATGCGCGGCGATTCCCTCCCAGCATCAGATGCATACGAGATTCGCTTTCACTGGGACACGTCGGTCTGAGCTGAGCTTTGGCTGATCTGGAAAAGCGTTTTCACACCGGTCGCCCGCCGCTGCTGGGGCCCAATTCATAAGCGCATTTTCATTGCATTTTCGCACATTCATAACTCTTTAATTAACTATTTTCAACACTTTCGTGGGGTCCGTGGCAATCGCATCCTGCTCGCGGTCATTTGCCGAGATCCGATGAGATCCAGAGGTCCACTTGCATTTCGCATTCAGCATTTCGCATTTGCACACCACAAACTCTCTCGCCCGGGGATGAGAAGATGACTTTCATTTGGCCGGACTCCTGGTCACTGTCTATTTGCGTACTTTTACCTGTCCCAGCCAGTTAGTTAGTCACTTTGGCCAGTTACTTGGTTAGTCAGAGACAGCTGTGGGTCGAGCTACTGGTGTTTGCCCGTCGATATCTCAGTCTGCTGGACGCCATCAGTGTGCTTTTCCAGTTGGCCATGGCAACTGTTTGTTTGGGCCGCATCTATTTGACAACGCATATAATTTGCGCATCCATCGCCAAGAAGGGCAGACCGCCGCATACCACGCATATTTTTCGCAGATGTATCCGCGACTTTCCCTTTTCTGAATGGGGTTATGATTATTATTATTGGCACTGTCACTGCCATTAGTTTCTGGTCGCTGACTTGGCGTTGGCATAGATTCTCTGCCCTGAGAACGTGATCGGCTTCTATTTGGAATATCTTATGAGCACACATAGAGAAAAAATCACCCATATCAATTTGTCATTGTCATTTTTATTTTAACAAGTCATTTTTCAGCGAACTTGAAAATGATTCCACAATTCAGATACCGAATCCAATACCAAAAGATTAAGATTGTATGCGATATTAAATATCAGATGCAGCTTTCAAAATACTTCAAAGTATAAATACCTTTTTTGCTTTTATTTATTTAATATATTATTTTATTTTATTATTTTTTTATTATATTAGACAAATTGCTAATTATTATGCAAAATAGCTGGATATAAATATCATAAAATTATCATTGATTTTATTCGAATTAATGTAGATTATAAAGATTCGTCACTAACTGCATTTTAAATATTACGTATTAACATTAATTAAATAAAGTGATATATTTTTAATAAAATTGCTTTATTAAAATTCAACTTTTTTATATTTTATGCTAATTTCATAATCTATTTTCAAATTTAAATTTTATGACAAAATTATAAAATGAAAATTATGAGAGCCGATTAAAATTGAAATATATTGATTTCTAACCGGCAGTAAATTGGAAATGCAAACTAGCCGTTCTGTTCACCTCAGCCGCTCGCTTCAAGCGCTCTACTGGCTTGAAAGGGAAATGCTTTTACTTACTTTTACAAAATCTCATTTTCAATTAAAGCCCAGACAATTAAGATTACGACTACGATTTTCGGCACTTTTGGCCCGCTCTCTGCCGTCCGGGTAAAAGTAGCTGGTTGTTTGTTCGCTGGTTTCCCACCGGCAGGAGGCTGCGTCTGTTGACAATGTTACATGAACTTCGGGCGAAAGCAGCGCAGCGGCAGCGACAACTTACAAATTACAGTAACAATGCTTTTCCAGCTGCTGGTGTACCGCTGCAGCGCGGCCGACGCTAACGGCGACGTCGATGCCGACTGCGCATTACCGTTGGCCGGCCAAACGAAAGACTTAAGCGAGAAACTTGCACGACTAGTTTAGGGGAACCGCTTCTGGGGGCCAGGGGGCAGGTGGGTCGGAGAAATGCTTTCGCAGCAGATGAGCATGCCGATGCCGAAGTCACTGCCACTGCCGCCGTATATAAATTGTCGTGTGCGGTGGAAAATTGTATCATTCAATCCTTAACCGTCTGAGCAGCTATACGGCAGCAGCAGTCAGCCTAGACCGAAAAACACAAAAATACAGTTTTCCATTTAAGAGAAAGTGCGTTCGCCGCCGAACTACGTGAAAGTGTAGTGTGGATCAACAAAAGGATTATTCAAAGAACCCAAATCGTTAAACGTGCAAGAACAAAAACCAACCAAACAAAAACGCATAATGGCAAGCCATAAAGTTACTTTCGGTGTCTTGTGTCTGGTCGCCTTGAGCGCCGCCCTTCCGGCTGAGGAGACGCGCGGCCACGCCCGCAACGCCATCGGCGGCGAGAACGACATTATGGATAGCATCTACAGCGACTGTCTGCGCAAGGACTCCGTCTCGTGCGTCAAGTACAAGCTGTTCAGCTTCGTGGACAAGGTACTCGGTGCTCGTGACCAGTTCGCCCTGACCGAAGGTGTGACCGTGGTCCGCTCGCCAGACGCTCCCCAACAGGAGGCCGCCCGCTCCATCTCCGGCGACGAGTCGTTCGAGTCCCTGGCCCTGAACCGCATCAGCAGCTTCCTGAACTCGCACACCATCAAGGTGGAGCTGAAGGGCGCCGACATTGTGCAGGCTGTTAGCTCCACCGGCCGTGCCCTCGAGGATGCCTCCGAGTCTCTGTTCGGCTCCAACGACCCCAACGCTCCCGAGGAGAGCCGTGGCAAGAAGAAGAAGGCCGCCAAGATCCTGGGACCCATCCTCGCCCTCGTTGCCCTGAAGGCCGCTGCTCTGCTGCCCCTGCTGTTGGGCGCCATCGCCCTGATCGCCGGAAAGGCCCTGCTGATTGGTAAGATCGCCCTGGTGCTCTCAGCCGTTATCGGCCTGAAGAAGCTGCTGTCGCAGGAGAAGCACGTGACCTACGAGGTGGTGGCCCACCCACACCACAGCAGCAGCCACTCGACGAGCCACGACTCGTACGGCAGTGGCTACAGCGCCGATGCCGGAGCCTCCTCTGCCTCGTACGGCAGCAGCGGTCACGGTGGCTGGGGACGCTCCATCGACGCCCAGGACCTGGCCTATGGTGCCCAGAAGCCCGTGCAGGCCTAAGATCACACTGGATCACACCACACAATCACTCAAGAAGCAAAATCAGAAACGCGAAATCACACGACTTGAGCTGCAGAGCTCGCCCGCGACTCTCGAAGAGAAACACACATTATTTATCGTTCGTTTTAATTAATTTATTAATTTAATTTATTTTATTTATTTCTCCAAGCAATGAAAACGAAAAAGAATGAACCACACACACACAAGATAATGTTAAACCGGACAGACACCAGAATCAGAACCATATATGTTAGTTTTTAAACTAATAACGCTAAAGTTAAGTTTGTAAAAAGAGCGGCCAGCGAGAGTTACCCCACAAGTTGCAAATACTCAGCCTTAAGTCTAAGCTCGCACAGCACTTCCAGCACTACCCATCAGCCAATCGATCACCCAATTGCTCTATATCTAGTGCACTCTCATCTGTCAGTTTCTACACCTATACCTCTATCTACATCTACATCTCCATCTGTTTCTGTTTCTGTCTCTCTATTTCTGTGCTTTCATCTAAAACTGCATACTGCCTATACCAAAACTCTGCCGATTGCCATGCAATCGCAGAAAAGTACAAATCCTAACTCTTTAATCTATATCTGTACGCTCTATCTCTGTCTGTTCAACTATGTTCTTCACATGCAATTCTAGTCTTACAATACAACAACACCAGCAACAACGAGCATGCCTACTATTAGCTTTAACTTACTAGCTCTAACTCTATCACTATCACTATCTATCAATCTAACTATCTATCTATCAACTGTCTATCATTTGACAAGCTTCCAGATCTTCCTTCCATTTCTCGCCTTCAACTGAGTCATAGTTTTGGTCATTCGCATGCCATCACTTGCCATAGGTCTCCGAACACACATCGCCGCACCAAACTGAACTCATTTTCCGGCTCTATCTCAGGGCCACTGTTTCCTCACTCGACACTCGACACTCGACTTCCACTTCGACTCTTCAACTTTCTCATTTCTCCTATCCGCCATCTCTTTCTGCTGCCTTTGCATCTGTCACTTTCTAGCGCTCTACTTTCCCAAAAAATGAAGTAAACCCCACTGCCACTGCCACTCACACATGCACACGCCCAGTGATTCCGCGTAATGTTAAAAGTATTTTTTTTTCAATATTTTAACTCCTTAAGCGTACTCTATGCATCCGAGCGACTCGAACGGCTTGTCGGCCCGATTGGCGTCGGGCTCACCTGCTCTGTGGACCTAAACAGATTTTTAATTATCAACTTAAAAATGCCTCGTTTATGACATTTGGAGAGCCCTCTAGCCAGCGGCTACAAGTTTCGAGTCGCCAGCACGTCGTCTACTTTAATTTAAACAATTTAAGCAAAGTCGTACGGCGATTTCACAACTTCTAACTTTATAACTCTATAATTCCGGCAACAGTAGTAAGATGATGATGATGAAGACGAAGAAGAAGCGTGAAGCTGCAGATGTGGGCAACTCACACAGATCACAAAACTCACTCACAAAAGAATGTAAATTCCATAGATTACAATCCCCACTCTCTGTCACATATGCATGTCATTAAACACAACAAAATGATGAAAACAAAACACAAAAAAAAAGTTGAAAATCACAGCAAGGAAGATTAATAAATAAAAAATCAATGAAAATCAAGACCAGTCTCTATAATTTATGGCATACCACGGGGTGAAAGCGAAACGACAAAACCGAAAGCTCTATGCATAATTCCAAAGACGAAAACTGGCCGTTGACAAGTCCATCTTGGGCCGAAATGCTTTCATTTCAAGTGAAATTGATTTGCGACCCAGTTGCCCCGGCGAATCTTAAAGATCTGCCCGTTAATAGGTGTAAATAATTATGACTCGAGTCTGGCCAAGACAGGTTAACGAAAACCCAATAAACCCCGCTGCTTTCGGCCGGCCCCAGAAAAAGAAACAGTAACCGAAACAGAAACAGAAACAGAAACAGAAAAGCCAGTTCAACATCGGCCACCGACAGTGAAAGTAAACAGTTAGGAAACCGAAACAGCAGCCGACAAGACCCCGAAAACAACCGCGATTGCAATGAAAAGTCTTGGAAATCGCGGCACATGGCCAAGACCAAGACGCTTTTCAAGCCGCTCTAAATGTGGCTTTTTCCACCGCTGCTGCCCAGCGAATGCCCGCGAAAACAAAAGACAGGTTAATGCGCATTAATGTTAACAACTCATTTGAGCAGCTGCCAAGCTTGAGCAAACATTGACTGACCAGTGTCAGTCTTTTTCTTCTATTTATTGTGGCGAACATAGAGCTCACTTAATCAACAGAGAATTACAAAAATTTCGGAATAAGCTTAGCTGAAATGTATCTCAAAGAAACCGCTTTGATGCCCCCAAATGTCAGTTAGAGCTTAAAAACAACTATTTGGGTGATTTGCCGGGATTATGCCTGCTTTTCAGCTTAGCGATGATTTCGTTTTAATTTCGAATCTTAACTTCATAACTTAACTTCATAATCATACATTTTAGGCAAATGCATACTAAATATCACTTTCCATTAGCATTTTGCGCTTCCACTGCCTACTGTATTTGGCCGTTATGTCCCACAAGACTCACAATCAGTTTACGAAATTGTTAACGTTCTTCGGCTCTTGCCCAGCCTATTTTCGGTTCTGATAGATAGATAGATAGATTTCGTTTACTGCTGCTGAACATGGTAGTATATGCAAATCGACTACCAAAATGAAAGCCCGACTCGGTGATTTGGAGCGAGCAACGGTTGTGCCGCTAGAGAAATGCCGCCTCAGCTGCGGCCAAACTGGTGCAGCATCAGCTGCATCTCATCGGCTGCAATTTCACATTCTGAAAACCAGATAAAAACCACAAAATTTGCAATAATTCATAAGAAGAGATAATGGCGATGGTGGGAGGGGAGCGAGGGGAGGGCTTTGGCGGAGAATCGTGCAGAGTGCCCAATTTGAAAGCAATTTCACTGTCAACTGGATGGGGGCAGTGGGGGTTAAAGCCAAGTGGAGGAGATCGGCTGGGCTGGAGGGGATGGGGATGCCTGCAAGGGCGTCGTCGCAGCGCAAAATGTGTGCAGAATGCTCAGCGAAATGAAAACGAGTTTAGGCTCCGAAAGCAGGTCACCAGAACGTACACAACAACCAGGGGCGGTCCCGAGCCAAAGTTGATTGTCGGCCTTGCAGCACTGCGCTTTCCAGCAAAACGCAGCCAGAAACCAGAAACCAGAAAGCCAGCAAAAATCGGCTAAAAGGAAAATGTACGACGAAGTGAAGAGCCAAAGTGCCTGCCTGACTAATAATATTATTAGGCGCTTGGCATTACTACCACCGCCATAATTTTCCGCTCCAGCACGTTTTTCCCACACTCGATACTCGACAGTCAGACAGGCAGACAAAGCACGCATCTGAATTTATGATTACACCAATTGCTGGCGGAGTTTTGCTCGGCGGCAGTTGGTTTAATCAACTGAGCGCATTTACGAGCTTTCATTGCTTTTGATTAATTGAAAGTTAATTGCCCACGAGCCCCGCCAAGCCGTGAAACAGTTTTGGTCACTCGAGCGCTTTCCGCACGCCTGATTTGCTGCCGCTTCTACTAGCGTCGTTTGTGGTCAATTTAAATTACGCTATCCAGTTAACAACAATCGATCGTAATTGTCGAAAGGCCGTTGCATCGCCATCGCCACAGCGGTTATGTTGTACATTGCGTGAGGACTTTGATTAGCAGTTCAATTTGCATTGCAGGTGAGGAACGACTAATTGCTTTCATTGCTGCGCTCTCGAGCGCTCGAGAGGCAAGCGGTTGAGTCGCTTTGTAAACCGCTGATGCCTAAAGTTGAGGTCGACATTTGGGTCACTTCATTAAAATTGTGGTCACAACAAATAACTAAATATTATTTAGACGTCTGATAAATTTTTTTACGAATCTATTATAACACTTATTTGCAAAATGTAAATGCAATGCAATGTTCCAAAGAACTGACCTCATTCTCTTAACTTCTATGGCGAGGGTCAGTAGACACTAAAGTACCAAGACATTAGAAGCCACTATTCTTATGTCTTTGGACGTACCCACATGCTTTTAGTTTATTATTCCCGTTAATCGTAGAGTTAAAGTGTATACTAAGTTCGTTGAAAAGTGTGTAACAGGTAAAAATAAGCTTTTTTTGATTATATATATGGTTGATCAGGACCCATAGAATAGTCCGAATAAGCGCCTCGATCTCAGGAACTAAAAATGCTACAAAGTTGAGATTCAGTGTGCATGCTCTGGCGGGATCTAAATGGAACTGGGGGATCTGGCCGGGATCTAGTGGGATCTTTGACGGCCTCTGGCAGATTCTTTACGGATCTGGCTGAATTAAGAGAGAGATCAATAGCAATAATGACGACACCTTAACATCTCCTACTTCTTTAGCACATTTTTTACAACGCTTACCACTTAAAAATTATTTGGCTGCTACCAATTTTTTTTTTCGTGCCGATTTGACACCTGCTTGCTAATTTTTTAACATTTCAATTATTTCAAACGCCACCTGTCGGCCATTTCAGCAAGCCAGATGTAATTAAATGTTAAGCTTTCTCTGCTTTCGTTGAGTGCGATCAAGTTCGTGTCTTGACTCTTTCGTTTAAGGAGAAGCACTTTTTTCTGCAGCACCTAAAAGTGAGCAATAGAAATGTTGTTTGTCAAAATGTACAAGAAAAAATAAAAGTTATCGCAAAAATTGGGTGACGACAGTGAATCTGCCCCAAAAGACTTGTAGAAAACCGAAAATGCATATGTAACGGTCTAGTAAGTCTGGCGCAGAGACAGAGAAGAATGGCAATGGCAACGGCAGTCACGCACGAGCTCAATAGCTTAGAACGGGCTAAAAAGTGGGAATATAATTGCGAACGAAACTGCATTTCGGCGGCTTCGCAGCGAAATCACGAAAGCGCAGCCCCGCTGGCCAACAGCATCTGGCTAATTGCCGTGATATTTAGACTAAGACAAAGCGTGAGTTTTTGTGTTTTTTCAATTTCAGGCAGCCGGCCGACATGCGATTTATCCGACTCAGGTATAAAATGCATAAGACCCACCGGCCAGCACTCAGTTGAGCACCCAAAGAGCAGCGCCCGGCGTCATCTCCCCAGTGTATGCCTCAGCTCAAGGATCGCCCAAGGATCCTTATCTCGTCCAGCGTCCAATAACAATACCCAGCGCAGTCATGATCAAGTACGTGTGGCATGTGGCTGCTCTGATGATCGTCTTCTGTTGGCTCTCCAGTGCCCGCAGTGCCAGCTACCAACATCAGAACCCGAACAGTCTGAGCTCGGCTCCCAGGCCCCAAGTCCAGAGCAGTAACCCCGGAATGGGTTCTACGGGCTTCTGGAAGGACATGTCAATGGTCTACCGCATATACCAACAGTGCTCGGGCGATAACATGTCCGTTTGCCTAAAGGTCAAATTGCTAACGGGTTTGGAGAAGGCCTTCCGATCGGCAAAGTCCCTCTCGCTCATGGAGGGCATTCAGTTCGTCAGTTCTGGTGGGGAAGGTGAGGAGACCAAAAGAGCTCCCATCAGTGAAAAAGATATTGAAGCCGTCTTGCCGAGAAGTGTGGACGCCAAGGAACAGGTCCTAAACAACATGATCCTGAAGCGGGTGGGCAACTTCCTACAGGATCACACACTGCAGGTGAGTGTAGTTTGAGACAGTGTAAAGTTATACAAGAACAACAAATAAATACTTTTGATTAATAAAAGGATACCTTTCGTAATTTTAAACTAACAAAAATACTAATCCGAACTAAATACTTAGTTTGACTTTCGTTTATTTAGAGAAATTATAAAAATGAGAGAAATTGTAATTGCTTTCCGAGTAATTTATAATTACAAAATGTGTATAATCTATAAAAGTCTACTATTCATATTTTAAGTCTTTTTGTAAACATTTATTCAACATCTTTTTTTTTACATTTTACTTCAGGTGAAATTCGACAACGAGGCAAATTCAGTGGAGGGTCGCAAGAAAAAGGAGAAGAAGGGCAACGGCGCCATGATCATGATCCCCCTTCTGCTGGGCGGCACTATTGTGCCCCTGGCCTACGGAGCCTTGGCCATGTTGGCGGGAAAGGCGCTGATTGTGTCCAAGCTGGCCCTGGTGCTGGCCTCGATCATCGGAATCAAGAAGCTGCTGAGTGGAGGCGGCGGCGGAAAGGAGTCCTCCCACGAGGTGGTCGTCTCCTCGGGAGGCCATTCCGGCTGGGGTCGGGAGCTGGACACCGCCTACAGCGGCTGGAAGCCGGCGGCCAAGGAGTCGGCGGGCAGCGCCAAGAGCCTGTGAGCTCGCATTTGCATTTGGAAAGAGAAGTAGCTCGAGATGGGAGATTCTCGGGAGATTATCGTGGAGAGTGAACCAAAGAATCGAGCGCCGCACGAACTGTCTGACTAATGTCTAGTTTAATTCGCCTAATCGATCCTTAATTTAACGAACTAAATGTGTGTGTTAGGTTTAAGTAAGCCCTAATTAAATATAGTAAATTCTGCTACCCGAAATTCGCATGAAGATGAGTTTTTTATGGTGTCGTGGCCGCTCCCCGAACATGAATTTATGATGACAATTAAGTTTCATTGAAACGGGCATACGTGCGTGCCAAAAATGGCAGACGAAGCTGCTTCGCTTTCTACCAAACTCAATTTCAGATGTATATATATAATGTTCCAACAGCAGCTGATTTTTGATTGGACTTTATACCAATGGTATGTAAGAATACCTAAAAAGAAATTTACTAAGTAGGTATTTAAAAATAAATGCTGTGCTTTCAAATTTTCTTTAGACACTATTCTCCGCTTCTCTATTATTGAACAAATTTGTTTTGTTTGCTCACATTGGTGAAAAATAATTAACATATTTGAACATGTAAAGTTTTCCATTTGGATTCCTTCAAATAATTTCCCTGTAAATTCCACAATGCAGAAATTGACTGCAACTGCACATGCAGTTTTCTGCTGACCTGCACTTGCTGAATGCAATATTCATAGATAAAATAATGCCCGGCACTTTCCTGGCTTCTTGGCTCTGATGTTTTCCCTCCCTGACCATTGTTGTGGCTACCTTCTTTGGTATGCGACAATTTCACTTTTGGGCCACTACACGAAATATTAATGAGCTGCTGCCGCTCAGTGTAGAACGTTGAACCTGGAAAACGACGCGACGTTCCCAGGCCCCTCGCTCACTTATTCAGTTTGTTAGTTGTGGGCGCCCTTTGCTGGCGCACCACTGACGTCATGGGGGGACTTTCATTAATTGAAAATTACCCAAGCGCACCAGGGGCAGAGGCATGTAAACAGCGCCGGGCTGCAAACTCAAGCCGGAGCTGAGCTGGGCTGAACGGAGCTGCCTTAACCCGGAATTCCATTCCAGCCAAGCGAAATGAAAGTGAAACTTTGAAAAGGTGTCAATTTTGGAGATGCCACTGAAAAGGGTTGGGGCTGCTAAGCGGGTGGGGCCGCAATTGGGGATTGTTTGCCTTGAATGTGCGATGCTTTAAGGCGGCTTTATCTCTAGAGCGAATATTTCGCATGCCTATTTGGGTCAGCCAACGAAATGGCCAACTATGGGCGAAGGGGGGCCATCAGTAGATAGCTTGCGAATTAATTGAGCACACTCAATTGAAGTGACTGGGCTTAACTGAAATATTCGACGCGTAAGACCTTACTAACTATCTGTACTGCCATGAAATAAACTGCAATTACTAAAACGTTTTAAGAGCTTTAAAGAGCACTTTTCCTCAATAAAAATATAACTTTGATTTTAATATCGTTTCAATATTGCATCACTCAATGTTTAAAGTGGCGCAGCTGAAGTTATATAAAATGTTAGCAATTAAATTACTTTTTACTTTCGTTGCGCACGCACAATGCTAATATATTTCTTGAATATATATTTAACTTGCATTATATTGACTGTTTAATACTCTAACTGGGAAAGAAAAAAAGTATTTCGCGAGTAAAATAGTTTGATAATTTTCAGATACATTCAAAATATTAAAAGAAGCGGAATAACTAAATTTGCAAGACAGACTAAACAATTTTTACATATTTCTCCAATTAGCTTGTGTGTAATAATGTAAGAAATTAATTGTTCTCATCCCGAAACTTGTAAATTAAAAAATAAAATATTTTAAGTTTTTTTTTGTCAGAGATTTTTCTTGTAAAGATACATATTTAGAAGCATTTTGGTCAATATAGATAAATCTAAAAGACGGTCTGAATCTGAAAAGGGCCATTGCCGAAAGGGCATTAGATGAGACACATCACAACGTGACAGTGGCTGGCATACCCAAATCCAAATCTACATCCACATCCATCCATATGTTCACGTGCACGGCATTTACATATTCCATCAACGGATTTTGGGCTCATGTTGCCGCTTTGGATAATCGTCTGCGAAATGTCGAGTGGCTTTGCATCTAGATGCGAGCTGTGTGTTTTGTGTCTGTGCGGTTGTTTTCGGCAGCATGCAAATCTGCGGCGTAGCTTTCTTTTGGGGCACTTGCTCGTCTAATGCGTGAATTACCGGCTAACGATGAGCGATGGACGCTGGACGGTGGAGCGATGGGGTGGGAGGCAGACGTGTGGCAATTTTTGAGTGCTGCAAATTAAAGCGACATAATGCCAATGAAACTCTCGTGCGACAGTCGCTGTGCATCCGTCGACGGCGATCGGATTGGCATACAAAAGTGCAGATACATTATGCGAGATGCCCGCTGGAGGCACAAACAAACACATAAATAAAAAGCAAAATTAAAGTGAAATTTCCTCCGCGGTGCCGCCGCAGCGCCAGCAAACTAGTTAATTTTCTATTTTACTCCAATTCAAGTTGCGGTTGCTTTCGACCATCGCCGGCCATCTTAAATGGCGCTCTTGATTAACCACCCACCGCCCACCCCCGCCGGACTACCACGAGTGTGTGCGTGTGTGTGCAGTCTGTGTGTGGGCAACTGCAATTTGAAATGAAACCGCTGCTGCCGGCACTTTCTGCTGCACTCAAGATTTACACAGTGCTGAAAGTGTGCCATCATCAGGTGGCGCCTCAAAGGTGCCTCAAATACGTTAGCCACTTTACAGCTCGTTACATTTCACCTGGGTCTGGTGTGTAATCAAATAGTACAGAACTAAATAAAAGCTCACAGTCCTTCAACCAAATAAATATGCAAAGGATTTGTAAAAAGTGGAAGCACAGGCAGGCGTCTAGTTGGGAAACAAGCGGCTTTCAAGAGCTTATCCTCCCTTTTTGCAGTGAGGTAGAAGCCTGACATGATTTTAAAGGTGTTGCAAACGTATTGTGTGCACAAACACAACATGAAAGTAAATATGTAATGGAAAATTCTGTTTATTTTGTGCCCTTTAGCTAAGCTAAAGGGTTAATTAAATTGAATTTAACCTGCCAGTTATTTCTAACTCTGAAGTGACCTACAAACAAAAATCCCTCCTTTTAAACTGTATAATGAAGAGCTGGCAAAGTTAATCCAGGTTAGTTATAGTTGCAGCCTTGTTTACGTAAAGTATTGTTCTAAGCATTAAACCACATGGGATTAAGATTCTTATAATTCCAAATTTTAGTCCTATAACTTTAATTCACAAAGCTTTCCCTTAAAGCGACACGTAATGCAAGAAAAGTCAACATTTAAGAGCTGGGCGATCTGTCTATTGGCCCCCTGAACAATTGGCCTTCTCCTTGTGGCAGGCAAACAGCTAACTGCCGCCGAAGTGTGTTGACAAACAACAACTGCCAATCGGACGAGCTCTGCCAGCGTAAACGGCGACCGCGGCACCACGGCCACTTCGGCGCACCTGTCCAGGTGTCGCTGCCGCGCCTTGGATGGTCGGCCACCAAGACTGTGCGACTCCGAGTGCGACTTCGGCTGCAACCTGGCCAGGTTCGTGGTCGGGTTGTTTATTTAAATTCTAAGCTCGGCTACTGTGTGCCAGGGGCCAAGCGGGGCAGTCGGGGGGCTCGGACCACTTGCGGAGCGCTAAAGCGTCAACGTTGTCGTTGTCGTCGCTGCTGGCCAACGCTGCCGCCGCTCTGCAGGCCGGGAATAAAACTCGATCCGCGTGCGTCTTCTAGCCACAGTTTACCGGTTGCCTTCTGACCGACAGATCGAACACGCCAATCGAGCGCAGTGCACTCAATCAAGTGAACACACACACACACATCCCCGTATCGCCAGGAAGTGGCAGGATATCAAATCAGCGCAGCAGTGTCGAGTGTTTGTGCGAATCATTCAAAACAATAAATACGAAAAAGGAAATACCCATCCCGAGCCATGTTCAAGTTCGTGTGCCTTTTTGCGCTGATTGCCTCCACGGCGGCGGCTACCTCGGAAGCGGACAGCCTGCTGACCAGCGCTTTGAAGATGGTCAAGGACTGTGGCGAGCGTTCCATGGTCTTGTGCATGAAGGTAAAGCATTCAGTGGCCAGTAGCCCGAGAGAAACCTATCCTAATTCCTGATCCACCCCAAAGGAGCGAGCCCTGCACTACTTCGATGCCGAGAACGGGGATGTGCGGCTCACCGAGGGCATTGCCCTGGTCAAGACCGATGAGATCCCGGTGGGTCGGTCCCTCAACGAGATGCAACTGCCCGAGGAGGTCGAGGCCCGGGAGGCCGAGGTGGACTCTCTGCTGGTGGAGCGCGTTGCCCGCTTCTTCGGCACCCACACGCTGCAGTTCAAGGTGCCCAAAGACTCCATCCAGGACATGCAGCGCGCCCTCGAGGAATGTGAGTATCTGGCTAGTACCCATCGAATCCCACATAAATTACAGTTCAGGTCTGGCCAAGACATTGCCTATTTGGGTTACTAATGCAAGCGACCAGTTCGGGCAGATGGCTCTGGCACAAATCCTGTTTTCACTGTTAAGTCGCCGCCATATCGAGGTCATCCTGTGATGCAGCCAGATGTCCACATAGCCACATGGCCATATCGCCACATAGCGGTGCATTGGCAGCTGGTTATCCAGATAGTTGGCTATTAATTGCACTTTAGTCAGGCAGTTAGCAAGGCTTACTTTCTTTTTGTGCGCAGCGGCTGCAATTTCCGATTTCCAATTTCTATGCGCAGCCACATAGAAAGCGGTCGATCCTGTTCGCTTGCTAATTATCTGTGCTCCAGTTGCTAATGAGCGGTCAGCTCCGCTTCAGCGAAAGTAATGCAAATCATATAACTAACTACCAAATCGTTCCCCCCTCTGCAGCTCGCGGCAAGAAGAAGGAGAAGAAGAAGTACCTGATGCCCCTGCTTATGCTCTTCAAGCTGAAGATGGCCGCCCTGCTGCCCCTGGCCATTGGCTTCCTGGCCCTGATCTCCTTCAAGGCCCTGGTCATCGGCAAGATCGCCCTGCTGCTCTCCGGCATCATTGGGCTGAAGAAGCTGCTCGAGTCGAAGAAGGAGAACTACGAGGTCGTGGCGCACCCGCACTACGAGCACGAGCACAGCTACGGCCGCTCGCTGCCGGCTGACGACTCCCAGGCCCAGCAGCTGGCCTACGCGGCGTATAAGCAATAAGCTGCATGCCAAATATTCTGAATGCTGAATGCTGAGGCAACCGTAATCAGTGCAATACTCGGAGGGCCGTCTAATTTATCTATTTATTTAATTTATTTGTATAGCATAGTTCATGCCAGGCTTACACACTTAAGGCGCCATCAAGAGAAATAGAAGGAAAGCTAAATCCCGAACCCACACAAATAGGTCTAAGGAATCAGCAGCTGGGGGCTGCCGCCAGAGGGGAAAACCTGGCGTCGTTTAATCTAATCTTAAAAATGACTGCCACTCTCGTATTAATACTCAGAGCTTTATTGTTTAAAACTCTACGCTTAACTTAACTTAACTCAACTGAACTCTTAACTAAACTATGAAACTAAACTGCCTAACTCTGAACTGCCGCTAGGCGCAGCAAAAGCCCCCCTGGCCAAGCCCTCCCCCACACAAATCAATAAAAGAAATGCCGCATTTATCTCGAACATGTGTATTGCTGTCTTGCTGTTTCAATCGAATATCGCTCATACGCAGCGAAGTGCTTTCACTCTTTCACCGGCTAAGGCGAACTGGGGCAGCGATATCAATTGCATGGGCGACACACAAAATCACGGAGCAAGATCGCCGGATTTCACTTGAGCCAGCTAGTCAGCCAGTCAGCCAATCAGCCAGGCGTAAAGCGCAGCAGAAGCCTCTTCCTCGGTCTCGGTCAGTCATATATAAACACATATGTATATCCAATGTCGCTCCAGAAACTGGCTCACATCTCGGCATCTCGGGAAAATCTAATGAAAGTTGCGACCTGCTTTTTTGTTTTTTTTTTTTTGCACACGCAGTGCAACACGTACGCCCCAAACAAATTGGGTGTGCGGATGAGAGCATGGATTCCAGTTCCAGTTGGGAGCACGCCCCGCGGCTGCAATTTATGGCCGTGGCCTGGCATCGCCATTCGGCATATAAATGGCCAAAGCCGACAAAACCCAAGGCTCAAAATGGCCAAAAGGCCAGGCCGCCGCCTCGTACGTCTTTTGTTTTTTGTTGGTAACTATTTGTAAACAACTGCAGGCAACTGGCAGTGAATTTCAAGTATTGGCGGTGAAAGTGTTTATTAATACAATTTCTTTTCTGTCGCTGCGCTTTGCAATTGGAAATTTATTAGCTGTCGGCCATTGCCCGCGACCTGGCAATGAAAGAAAACAAACTTTTGTAAAATTACCAAAGTTTTCGGCGACAACCGCACGGGCTGAACCGTAATTCCAAGGCCAAAAATCCTTGAAATTGGCCTAGCTGGCTCGAGTAACTTGGCAGGAGTCTAAACTTTTCGAAACTTTATCTGATCGCCTGTCTCCTTACTTCTCGCAGGGGAATTGGGCTGTTCTTGTCCTGGGGTGCTAAGTTGTCAGACACTTTCTTAGGGGGATATTCAAATCTCTCCCACAGCATAGACCGCGAAAATGCTCACCTGCTTGTGCTGCTGTTGCAGTCAAGTCTCTTGACGTGATGGCATCACTAAACCAAAGTCTTAACTCTTACTGGCTTCGCCTAAAAGTTTGCTAGGACTTAACTCTCGAACTCAGAGGATTATTCTACTCTTTTCTATGCCGTTTAGCTTCATTGTGAAACTGGTTATTTATTATTAAAAGAAACGTACATCTTTGTTATACAAGTAATAATGTAATGTTTTGAAACTTTTTCGATGTTTTAAAAATAAATGTAAATAATAATTAAGCGAGTATAGTTATGGAACTAAAAAAATGTATCATTATAAATATTATTGTAACAACAGAAAAAATCCGTACAATATATATCTCACAGCCCAAACTTTTTTGGAGAATCCAATGTTATATAAAAAATACATTGTTTGCCTTTGAGTTCGGGTTTTCCTTAACAACTAAGCCCCATTGCTTTACCAAACGTAAATCGGTTTCCCTCTTTTCCGCTTGTTTGTTTTCTTAATTGACTTGTGGCAATTTTCAAGTTTTTCTCTGTAAACGATGGAACATTTCTGGTAATTCCCTAAGCGTCTCCGTTTATTTAATGGACCGGCATTAGCAATGGTAATTGTAAATATTCCGCGTGGTCCGAACGGTGGCGCCTCCAAGTATTTCATAATTCCTGTGGAAATACAATAACTGCTTGCATAATGGCCGAGATGTGCGAAAAATTGGCCACCAGTCGACGCAGCTTTGGGTCGTGTGCACTGACCATGACCATGCCGGCTTAAATAAGAAGCGGCCCAAGACGATGAGCCCCTGGTTGGCGTTGATGTACAACAATTTCCGTTATTGGGCCATGTGCAAAAACAGCGCGTTAACTGAATGAGAGCAGATTTGGCCAAAAGACCAGTCGGTCATTGTATAACAAGATGTGGCGGATATAAAACAGAAGGGTCAGTTGGCCAGCGGGCTCAGTTGAGATCAAAACACTCGACCATTATGTCGCCACTGGATATCGTTTTGCTCCTGGTCAGTTTCCACCAAGTGATTGGCAGTGACTTTTCCGCCATGAGTTCGGAGTTCAAGCAGTGCGTTCGTGGATCGCAGAAACCGAAGATCAGTGAATGTTTAGGAAGATCCGCTCTGAACTTCATCCAGAGATTGGATGAGACCGATAACGTTAAGTTCGTGGAGGATTTTGTGACAGTGAAAAGTGAAACAGCTGCAGTCAGATCTCTGTCAAATGTGCTCGACACGGATCCAGTGGACTTCCGCGGTATCCTCGAGAATGCTGGCGCAGTGATGGGTCAACGGAGTATGGAGTGGCATATGGACGGCCTTTATCCTGGGCTTATGTTCAAAATAGGTCCCACAGCGGATGCGAATAGTGTGGCCGAGTTCGTCCTCGATGGAGCGGCGCAGGGAGAGCGACAATTCGGATTCGAAGATCCCTCAACCGGTATGATATCAGTGATTTCCAAATCGTTGCAGATACAATTATTAATAAAAACCAAACTTAATCGAAATAGATATTTAAGTATTTATTTATTTGTGCATTGTATTGTAAAACTAAGCTGCAGAATGAATACCAATTTATTTACTTGCACACATATGTTACCAGAGTTTAACATTTTAAATGAAATTGAATTTATTTACTTGCACACATATGTTCCCAGATTTTAAGATTTTAAATGAAATTGAGTTTATTTCAAGGTGAACATGGTAAAATGTTCAGAAATGTTCATTGAAGTATTAGTGCAACATTTTCTGTTGTGTTCGGTGAAGAAAAAAATAATAGAAGGACGTATGCAAGCCAAAAGACATCATTCCACCTTTTAATACTAGTCAATATTAAAAAATATTTTTTACAAATATTTATTACTACATTTTCAGGTCGCGTCTTGACCAAGCAGTATTTACTGCCCTTTCTTCTGGGCTTAAAGTTCAATCTGGTGGCTTTAGTACCCCTGATATTTGCTGCCATATGTCTGCTGCTCAAGAAGTCATTATTTTTGGTCAAGCTGGCCATATATGTGAGCAGCTTCTTGGGACTGGGCGGAATCGTTGGTGGACTTGGAGGATTAGGTGGTTTGGGCGGTGGTTTGGGCGGTGGTTTGGGCGGTGGTTTTGGAGGTGGCAGCTTTGGCGGTGCGAACTTTGGTTTCGGCGGCTTTAATGGCCACCGTCCAATTGGCCAATTCCCCGGAAAGACTACGGTATTTGGCCAAGGCCAAGATGAGTTCCACCACCAATACGATGTGCACGAGACATCCCCATATCGTCGTAGTGAACGAAAAGTTCGATTCGAGCAGCCTCGAATGGCGGAAACGCCGGGCCAAGCACCTCCAGTCAACCCCAAACCGCCCACTCAAGACCGCTTCTACGACTTTGAAAACCAACGCAGGCCAAGTAACAAACTATTGGCAGCCAGTGTGGAGCAGGAGGGCGAACTTCTGTTGAGAAACTTCCAGGATCCTCACCGAATGGAAGGCTGGCAGGCGGTGGATGTGAGATCGCTATGAGCACATAGTTTACACTTGAAAAAAACAATTGTGTATATAAAAATCATAGTGCGTTGTGTAGGGTATTTAAAATGTATCTATCTATGTAAATAAAACATCATTATCATTAACTAACTTCCCCCACAGACCTTAATTAATAATCTATGTAGACTATTAAATAAAACTTAATAAAAAAAAACAGAAGACAACGCTGCAGTAGAGATTCCCGACTATCAGATACCCGTTACCCGACAGAAATTGAAAAAAAGCGAAAGAAACTAAGGAATTGGAAATACATATATACTTAATGGGGTAGAAAAAGCTATCTTCTGCCGTTACATACTTATCTAACAATCTACATACCCTTTTATTCTACTACTAAAATGTATAAGTTATATAGTTTTTGTATATGTATCACAAAATATTCACCACTCTATTTTAATATGTTTGCTTACCCACTATAAATTATGATTAACTTAACGAGCACGTTACTAACTAAGTTTATATGTACTCTAGAACCAAAAGACATGATTTAGTTTATATAAATAAATAAACAATAAACATGATAGTTTATTGATCATTCAAAGGTACATATTTTTTCTAGTGCATCTAAACTGTAATTAGCGAAATGTAACGAGGGCTTTCCAAAAACGAAAGGTAACTTAACAAAAATTTCGGTTTCAGTTTTCGTTAGGTCAGGGTTCAGCAAGCAAACTTCCAAAAACATTTCTATTTGATTCCTATCAACAGAGCATTTTCGTGCTTTGACAAGCCCGTTAATTGTTACCCCCAAAAATGATCTAGGCACTATAAGTAACCGAGCAGAGCAATTGTCTGGGTTATTTGTGGTTCAAGAAGCGCTGAATAAGGTTCCATTATAGTAAATAAATATGTGGCGCGTCGTTTTACTACAGTGCTTTGTGTTTGGTAGTTCAGTTCTGTCTTTAAGTCACAAAGGAAACGAAACTTCAGCTGGCGCGTCCACTTCCTCATGGAGTCCTAGAAGTCTGGGCAGAATAATAGCTCACTGCATGGGTGGTGCGGATGCTTGGCAGTGTCTAGGCTCCGAGAGCGAGCGATTGCTGGATGGTGCCACCAGGGATAACAGCACCTGGCAGATCACCGATTACCTAAGCATCGAACCACAGGTTGGTTTCAGCAAGTCGGAGACGAGGCGTATGGATATGGGTTTACCCGGGAAACTATTGGAGCTGGTCCAGGGAAGAGCACTGCGTCTTCAGCTGCCACGCCAGTTGACCATTTCAAATGCCATCGATGACTTTGGCAGCGAGCTGGGCCTCGATCAAGGTACTTATGCGAGCGTAGATGATAAAGTCGATAAGTTAATAGGAGGATTTGGTAGTTTCGAAGTGCATGCAACATCCTACGATAAAGATAAAGATAAGCTAAAGAAAAAGAAAAAGTCTAAGAAAAAGAAAAAGAAGAAATCTAAGAAGAAAAAGCCTAAGAAAAAGAAAAAATCAAAGAAAAAAAAGAAGAAAGACAAGTATAAAAAGAAAAATAAAAAATGCTCCAAAAAAACAGGTCGCAAAAAGAAGGACAAAGACAAGAACATGGCGATGATGGGCGGCATGATCATGATGGCCACTCTGGCTCAAATGTTCCTAGGCAAGGTCATCCTCATCGCCGGCTCGGCCTTTATTATGGCCAAGATCGCCTTGGTCATATCGCTGCTGGTGAGTAGAATCTGTCCCTAGAACAGTTCCGTCCAAATTGTTGGCGCTACGCTTCTCTTCGCAGGGCAGTCTAAAAAAGGGTTCGACTGGTCACAGTGGTAGTGGAGGAGGGGGTGGCACGGAGCACGTGGTGGTCCACTCCAGCCACGAGAGCGGCTGGCACCGCAGCATGCCCACCCACGACACATACTCGCAGTTGGAGCAGGTGGAGGAGCCACCGTTGGGCAGCCATATGGAGTACTACCAGGCCTACCAGATGGAGCCACTGAAGCGCCGCCTGCATCAGGCGGCGGCCTACCCAGATCAGCCACGTCCAGAGGCCACAAAATCGACTCGGGGCTTTTTTTAGAGATTAAAATCAAACTCCTTGTGTGTCCATACAATCGAACACAATTATTATACTTAGAAATCACTAGCCAATAAATCTATAAGGATATACAAAAATAAGAGTCGAGATCCTCGAGGAGAAGAATAAATTAAAAAATTAATAAAAAAATATTTTACTTTTTGCAAAAGTGTGGGCGTGGTTTCACCCTTGACCGAAAATAAAAAGCAATGAAATTAAAATTCTTTTCTTTTTAATGCTCGATCTGTGGTAACATATTAACTAAGATAACTAAACTTAAACTGGAGGGCTGTCGAGTGTAAATACAAATTCATATAGATTGGGCTAAGTGGGAGCTTTTTGGAATCATTGGATCTTTGGTAGTAGAGCTGCTGACCCCGGAAGGAACTCCGCGGCTCCCCTTATCGGGATCCCTTGGCGGCGGGCGAAGGGGATGCGGCCACGTGGGGCATCCAGGCCTGGTAAGCCTTGTCCTGCATCATCATCTCGTCGTCGATGCTGCGGTGGTAGGATCCTCCGTCATGGCCACCAGTATCGTACTCACCCTGGTGACTGGACGAGTATGTGTGGCTCTGCTGCACCTGTGGATGCTTGACGATCTCGTAGGTGGTCTTCTCGCCGCCGTCGTGACCCACCAGTTTTTTCAGCCCGATTATAGCACTGATGATCAGCGCAATCTTGCCCACAATCAGCGCCTTTCCCGCTACAATGGCGATGGAGTGGTATGCCATCTTTAGAATAGCGGTCTTTAGCAGAACGGCGGCAATGAAGGGTCCCAGATACTTTTTGTCATCCTTCTTTTTGCGACCCTCGCTTTCGCTGGCTGGCATAAAGTAGCCGATCACGTGCTGCAGCCAATCTTGGCCATTCCGCTCGCCAAACCGCAGCAACCGTGGTAGATTCACCTGCAGCTGGTGACTATGGACAAAGTTGAGGAACCGCTCCAGCAGCAGGGCGTCCAGACTCTTCCCCGACATGTGCTCGAGATCGCGATTGCTGAGCTGGCTCTCGAGCAGGCTGGAGCGTCCACTCCGCGTGTCCTGGCTAAAGGACTCCCGTCGCACCAAGCTAACGCCATCCACGATGCCCAGTTGTGGGACCTTCAGAGCCCGTCCCAGCAGGCGAACTCCCTGTATCTTGCAGCACCAGAAAACGTCCTCGCTATCTGCACACTGCCCATAGATATGACGCACTGTCCGCAGCAGTCCGCTCTCAGTAGAGTTCTGATTAAAGTTCGACGGGGCTTCCATGGCCCAGGCCTGAAAGGCCGCCAGCAGCAGGGCGATGAGCAGACCCAGACGCGATTCCATTCTGTGCGTATCTCCAATCCTTGTGATCTCACTCTCGTAGTTCTCTCTATGCCGTTTGCTGCAGCTGCTGGGAAATCTCTTGGCCAACTGATCTTGTGCGCCAGATCGTCCACCAAATTTATACACTTTACCTTGCCACAATTAGCCAGGCAGCGTTGCAGTCGGTGTTGCTTTTGCTGCCAACACCACTACACTGGAAAAAGTAACTTAGCTTTATTAATATAGTCAATAAGTTTCATAAAGGGATTTCATAAAATAATCGTGTTGTGAAAATAGTTTTGAAATTAAAAAAGAAGAGTATATTGTATTTTGAGTATAAGGTAAATAATAAAAATTTAGTTATTACAGCAGAGATTATACATATATCTTCCTAATTACATTATTCGGTCAACATCAAGGTAAACGCCAAAAGTCTGAATTATTCCTAAACTTTAAAGATATTGTAAGTCAATAATATCATGCTAAATGGATAGTTTGGCCATGCCACCTATTTTTTCTCTATTTTTAGAATTTTTACACAATTTCCTGTGGTTTTTCTCCCAGTGCAACAAAGCTGTTGGCTATTCAGAGCGTAGTATGCATGATGAGTGCATGCGGCAGCTGGAAACTGCCTGCAAGCTGCAGCACTAAAGCAAAGCTTCGCTGCAGATTTAGTGCAACCGGCAGGCTGGATGCAGGGGCCAATTTCATTGCTCATTGCCGTAATTAGCAGATCTGGGCAATTATTCCAGTCTTTATATCGGCGGCCCGGCTTAATAATATTTTACACCAGATCCGACGCCCACTTTCATCGGCACAAGCTGTGAAACCGAGGCGAGAGCCGAGATCTTCTCCAGTCTCCAGTGCTTTCGATTGCTCACGCGAAGATTTGGGCATACATACATATTTATCAGACGGGCGCATCGAAACCGAAATGAATGCTGATTGGGTGGAAAATTATAGAATCACACACAGATGTGTCGCCAGCAGCAGGAAAGTTAATGAAAGTGCCGGCTCGGAATTATCCTGGCTCGAGTTCCGATGAACGAAATTGCTGGAAGAAAGCATGAAATTAGAGTGCCATGAAGGATATAAGATTGTAAGATTTAGTCCGAATCGAATTTGCTTAGTTGCTCATTAAAAAGCTTAAATTACAACCTATTAGTTCTGATATCGTGCCTTTTTAAAAGTAAATTTGCATCTTAATGTTAATATTAAAATTAAACAGAACCGTATGCCTTAATAATGAAAATAAAATAAAATATTTATGCTTCGGATTTGGCAAAAATGTGTCAGGATTTGAAAGGATTATCTGCCATTCTTTGCCAAGTTTGCCACGTGGATATGTTGGCTAATTGGATTTAAAAATGGCATTTGTTTAATTGGCGCAAAAATTTAATACCTTTATATCGACACTTAGTCCTAATAATTAAAAACGTTAGGTAATTGCTTAATTTGCAACACAAGCAGACTGCAGGCTCAAGTCCAACTTTTTCCGAAGAAAGCAAGCCACCTTTTCTGCCGACAACAAAGCCAACTTTATGCATACTTTCGGGCTGAAGAAGAAAGGTGAAAGTTTGGCCAGTGAATTTCGCAAAGTGTAGCAACTGAAACAACAAACGTTGGAACACCTCCGCGGCGCTCATGCATAATTTATGCTCGGCGCTCCTCATTTATGAAATATTAATTAAAAAAGCCGCGCTGACGAACATCTAATGATGGGATTTGCAATTTTATCGCAGCGAAACACGTCGCGGATAGTCGGACACGAAAAGTGTTTTTCTTTTTATTTTCCAGCGGGAAAGTGCATATCTCTGCATAAGTTTCGGCTTGTTCTACATAGCCAGCCGGAGGACAAGCACTGCATTCTGCGAATGTGAATGCAGAAATGCAAAACACTTGCCGCTGCATAATCCGTCGGCGATAATTTATGATAATGCACGTTTGGTTCACACGCAATCCGACTTTCGACGGACTATCCGCTGCTAATAGGCCGAATACTGCAGCAGCCCACAATTTGCAGTAATTGGCGTTTTGTGTTAACAGCGAGCAAACAACCGAACGCTTAGTGATCGAAGCCAATAGCAGCGCACACACTGAAAGAAATTACTTATTAAATCAAGCGCAAAGTAAAGCCGTAAATACACTTAAACGTTCAGGGCTAAATGACTTTCATCCTGAAGGTCGCTATCAGTGACTTAAAGTAAGTCCTAGTTCTTCCTGATCTAAGCCCAAAACTATTTCTATATGTATACATGCAAGATTATATAAATATTATATCTTATCTATCATTGGCATTTTTAAATCCAAAAAGGTTGTTTGCATATTTTTATTCAGAATTGAAGTCCGAAAATTATTTGATAATTCTTCCATAGTTATGTTTCCAATCTTATTTAATTTTCGGTTTAACAAGTATTTTTTCCTCAGTGCATAAACGAATAACTCCAGCAACGAACTTGGCCAAGATCGTCACGATGCTTTTCCCCCAGTCCCGGGCGATTTATTTGGCCTTTGTCTCTGCGTTCGACTCGAACTCAATAAGGCAGAATACACAATTCTGTGGCCATTTGGCTGGGAACCTTTTCGCCACCGAACAATTGCATAAAAGAAAAGCTGTGGTTTTCCGCCGCTGCATTTTCACTTTCACTCTGCGTTGACATCGAAGTTCGCCCCCGCCAAGAAAACCAAGATAGCCAAGCCGGAGATGTGGGCACAGGTTGCGATGGCTGGAGGGCAGCGGCAACTCGCAGGTCGCAGCTCGCAACTTGGAACACCCGCCTCCTCTCCTCAATCAAATTAAGTGCCGCGGGCCAATTACGTTTCACTCTGACCCCCAACAACTGATGAACTGCACCGCAGTTGCCACAGCGTGGAAAGCCGGAGCGTGACTATCGTATCCGATCGGACGGACCGACTGACTGCCTGCTGTCTTGATGAATTTATTATCCGCTCGTCCAGAGCTCTTGCCTCAAATTATACGTCTGTTCGTTTGTTTGTTTTGGCCCTATACAAGACCATTTTCACTCACCATTGCCATTGCCCCGCTCAGCTCGCCAGAACTCGGAGTCAATTCAATTTCATGTCTGATAATTCGCTGGCACGTCTCCTAGTAGGCGGCAAAAATACTCTGTGGCGAATTTCAATTTCATTCGCCCTGCGGCCAGCAACAAGGAACTCTCTTGAAAATAACGCTTTGCGTTTGTTTGCCAGCGAAATTATTCACAAAAATAGGCATGCCTCTGCTTTTAGGCACAGGAAAAAAATGTTTTCAACTTGGATCAATTGAATAGCTAAAACTAGAACATCATTTATTGATTCCAGTATATGGTTTCCAAGTTTATAAGGCACGCTTTTTTCAATGTGAGAGCAAAGCTTTTGACAATCAAATATAAACCATATACGCGGTTTGGCTATCTCTTAGCTAAAATCAATTTCATTTTTAAAATTAATCATTCTTTTTTTTTTGGTGCACTCCCGAAACAGTCAGTCTAAAAATAGCTTGTCACCTTTAAATTTCATTTTCGGCTATACTCGTTTTTGTGACCTGATATTTCCTTTGAGTAATTCAATCTGCATTATAACATTTGTACGCCATTTTAGCGATGTTCTTAAGGATTTCAAGATTTTCCGTCTTGGTCTGTCAGTTTAAAAATACATCTTTCGCGCAATTTCTTTTCTACAATGAAGCCGTAAAAAAAGTTTTACCGGATGACCTTGTGTTTTTAGCAGTGTGGTTTCCTAATTTTAGGCTTATAAATAGCTTTCGCTCTCCATTCAGTTAAATCGTTATACTAGATTTTTTCCGTTCTGTTCCAAACTTTTGCCCCCCTAATTTCATGTGCAGCTTAACGCAAAATTACCATATCTTTCCGCGTTGTCCTAATAGCATATCAGCGCTAAATATAATTTAATAAAGGAACGTATTTCATTGTGATTTGCCCGTGTGGTCCCTGATTTTTGAGTTAACAAGTCCCTCTTTTTCCTTTTGTGTGGTCCCAAAGACGCCAGTTCATAAATTCGTTTCCCCGCGTATTTGAATCTGCGACATAACGCACTTCATTTGGCAGCACCTCGAGAATACTAGGCAGTGTTTTGGGAATTTGGCAGTGCATATTTGCGGTGAAATTCGGAGTCCGTCGCAGGAGTCCCCATATGAATGGCAAAGCAGAGTTCACAGCAATGTTAAATGCCAATCAAGAAGGCCAGGTATCGAGGCATCTCGGCATCTAGGCATCGACGATTGCAGCTGGAAAAGTCGGCATCTGCTCATCAATCAAGCTGGCATTCAACAGGCCGCAATAACCACTCTGACGTGGCCGGTGAAGAAAGTGCTGTGCGAGTCAAGTGATTTTACAGACATCCCCAAAAGCAGCCACATCACATTAAGCACTGGCATTTCGCAATTCCGTTTAGTTTGGCCACATTTTAGGTGAATTTAATGCTCTGGCAGTGTCGTTTTCATTGCCAATGCCGTCGCCGACAATACCGGGCCACGGGCGAAGACTTTGAGCCATGACAGTCGGTTGGCCAAAACAAAATTTCATTTCATTGTGCACATTATTATAATTTTCTGGCCTCAGACAAACGGCGCCCGGGGCGGATACTTAATCCTGGGTGCAAATCTCACTTGAGGAATTTGCGCAAATAAATCACAATTTGAATACTCTTTTGGGGTGGGTGGGTCAAAAGGGATGGTCGAATTCGTTTTTTCTGTGCTTCCCTTGCGGTCTTCCAACAAATGACCAGGCTTAACCCCTTGCCAGGCGTACCTTTTTGCCACAAAAACGCTTTTCGACTCCGGTTCAACGGCCTGCATGGCCATCATGACCATCATGGCCATGGATGATGATAAATTGAGCGGCAGGCGAACGTGACAACGGCCGAAAAAGTGAAAGCCTCGGAAGCTGGGACGGTGAAAATGCTGGCCAAGGAATGGATGGTTGGTAGGTTTTCGCGCAACCTTTACCACCGCTCCGCTCCAGAGTTCACTGCACAGTTTGGTGCATGTAAACATGTCGGGTGAGATCGAGATGTAGTAGTATCTGCGATTTGCAGCTTGGGAAGGCTGTGTCTGGGGCTGGCGCTTTTATTTTATTATAGATACCTTTTTCGATTAGACGGAACTTTCACGGTTCACCGCCGGCTTAGGGCGCCACTCGAACTTGACTCTTTAATTGTCAGCGGTCAGTCGCTGCGATTTGATGGCATCAATTAAAGACGGCTCATTGGGGTCGGCTGCTCGACCATTACGCACTTTCGCATTGTAATTGGCGACACCTGAGAATTTAATTGCCCTCGCACACACACGAGTGTCCGGTGGCGAGATTCCCTGGTCATCGGTCAGCGGTCAGCGGCTGCGGATGGTGGACTGGGGTCTTACTGTACGGTCAGCCCCTGCACTCACCGATTGACTGAGTGGGGTGAGAGGCGGCAAAGAAAGCGAAAAGCAACGCATAATAAATCCTAACGGTAGAAGTAATGAATAAATGCTTATCCGCGATCCACTGAACTCCACTCACTGCAGTAAATCTGTATTCAAAGCTGTATAAATTAATGTATTCGTGCATGCAGTTGAATGGCGCAATTATACTCGCAATCGGTAGCGCCAAAAAGAAAAAAAAACATCTCTTTTACAAACGGAAAAACTTTGATCCAAAACTGGGTATATTATATGAAAATACAGATTCGCAAATTGAAGAATATTTGTACGAATTAAAGATATTTAAAGGGAATTTTATTAATGCCGCATTTTCATTTTTATTTATCAGCTTATATAAGTATACAAACCAAATCCAAATCCGTATTTATTGAAAGGCTGCACTCCCAATCAGCTTTTTATGAGTCAACTTAAATTTAACGCTTGTTTGTAAACTCTTAATTTATTGTAGAGCCTTGTAGCCTTACGGCTAACAATAAACAGATCAATTTTACGAGAAGGAAATTTATTTTAATAGGTAGGCAAACCCTCCTTTCCCAACTCATACATGTCTGAATGTGGTCTTCTCGCATTAACTGGCCATCTGACCACGTGACACCCGGCGGATTGGGAAGGCTGTGAAAAATGCTGCTGTGTTTTTCTTGTAAATTGTAAAGTCAAGTCCCCGGGCGGGCATAACGCTTAAGTAAAATGTTCGCAAATTAAATGAAAATCAGCGGAGGCAAAAAATTGGCTCGTGACCGTCGTGCCGGAGCGGATGTCCAAATGGCTGGCCAACTGGACAGGTGATGCTGCTGAAAGCCGGCGGCTTATCGCACCCGTCGTCGCTGATCCCATATAAAAGTTAATTAGCGTGAGATTTGTGCGAGCGTTTGGCGGTTAACTTTGATTAACGTCAATGCGGCGTCAAAACATGCTATAAAAACCAAAACCAACAGAAACAGCACCAACATGGCTAACAAGCAAACACAAAAAGCACACGCACACACCTAAGCGCAGTAAACATTTTCTTTTCGCTTTCTTTCGTTGTGAAAATTGCAATTTTTATTGCACAAAACCTGAGAAGGCAAACAACCCCCACGGCATGAAATAGAAAGTCTGCATTGGCCAAGTGCGAGTCGCGTTCTTAACAGCAAAAACAAAAAAAAAACAGCCAAGAAACAAATAAAACCGAAAGTTAAGTGGCCTTAACCCGCCAGAGTTTTTCGCACTCCAAGAATTTAGAACGCTCTTTGGCCGGTTTTATCGTTGCGGTAGGTTGTTGGCTTTTTATATACTTTCTCCGGGAAATTTCACACACATTTAAGCCGCAACGACTTCCATGAACCGAATGCAGCTGGCTGCTGCGATTACTGCGGTTGTTGTTTATTAAAATGCTATTCTTCTCTTAATTTTCTTGTTGTGGCTGTCTTTTGCTTTTATTTGACTTGGACCCCACCGCAAAGTGGCACAGAAAAACTGTGAAAAATCTTTTTGGCCAACTGGGAAAAATGCAGGGCGTGGCGACGCTGCCAACTCAAAAACTCGCCGCGGGCCAAAGGAAGCAGACAAAGTTGCAGCCGATCTTGCTGCTGCGATTACTGTTGCTACACGCAAACTTGACTTATTTTCTAAACATTTTAAAATTTGGGAAAAGTCTTGGATTTAAAGAAGCAATAACACTTAAAGCTTTGACCGGGAAAATATCTGTAATTTTAATGAAAATATTTTGCACGTTCACCGAACTATTAAAATCAATGAATTTATTATAATGAAAACAAAAATATTATATGGCTTAATCAACAATATAATCATTAATAATAGTTCACTTGGTTTAAAGCTCTTATAATCAAAAAATTCTATAAGATCCTTTCAATGTTATCATAAAAATATTCACAGATATCAGAGGTAGTTCCAGATCATTTATATATTTAATGGTTAAGAAAGAACTCTTTTTTTACGGAAAACGCAAACCGATTTTTTAAAGTGCACTTCGGTTGGCCTTGCCCGCGGAAAGCCGTTGGCACGCAGAGGAAGGAAGACAATTGGAATTGTTTCACATGCGCATGCGCAGCTCCGCAGATACTGGCATTTGATATGGATACATATGTGTCTGACATCGCACATTGTACTTAAGCAGGCACAGATGCAGTTACTCGTGGGCCACGGATGCGGATGTTTTTTGGACTGCAGCTGGTGCTGCTACACCCGCATAATAAGACGAAAATCATATGCTGGGAAACTCCAGGGCTCGAATAATGTCCCAAGTTTGATGGACATTTTGACAGGTCGACTTAGCATGGAATACAAACAATGATGCACATTAGTCACATTGCTCGGCGAGTGGCATTTGGAAAGGCGAGGAAAGGAATCCGATATGAAAGTGTCCAACGAACACAACCAAGGGGATCACATTCACGTCATGTAAACGTGTCGAACAATTTTCAATTTATTCACGTTTAGATGCAAAGCGATTTATGTGGTGTTATGCAGACATTTCTTGACATTGAGAAATTTGATATGAAACAGCAATATAAATGTATTCCAAATATGAATGGAATAAGAACACAACTTTATGGTAACCACATTACTATTGAATTTTGCTTACTTTTGTTTTGGAAATACTCACAAAAACATAAAATCAAACCTTCCATCTTAGCTTTCCATTCTTCTAAATAAAAGTATTGTTTTCGCTCACAACCCTTAAACAAATTGTTGCAAACTTTTTTATGGACACAAATTAAATGACCTCTGCGGCAAGTATAATATGTACAATATTTTCATCAGAATTCAAAGGACAGCCGCTTTTCAGGTTCACTGCCTCTCGGGGAAATCCCATAAATTTCCACTTGGTTTGGGACATTTATGACGGCTCCCCGGCGGCCAGTGAACCCAAAACGCTTTGGTTCTTCATTGTTAATCGAACGATGCCGACGCGGAAACAAAGCTGTGTGCAAATAAATACTCTTGCGCACCCGAAAGTACTTAATGCAAATCGATGAACTGCCCCTGGAAAAACCCAGTACCTTTCCACGGACGCTGGGCAGTGAAAGTGGCGTGAAAAAGAGGCGGCGCCGACGAAATCAAAATCTAAGTGAGTGGCCCAGAAAAAAAAACGCGGGTAGCTGGGCATGGATACCCATTCCGAAGTGCCGACACTTAAAGTGTGAAGCTGGGCCAGTGGCAAGTTGGCAGCAAGTAGCCGGCTTGGCTATTAGTGGGAAATGTTTGTGGCCGCCGGGCCATTAATTTGGCAGTTTATTAGTCGAAAATCGCTTTCCGACCCTCTGGGTCCGGCTCATACTCCTTTTAATGTGCGCCTGCCACATAAACCGATCGCCAAGCGAAAGCCCCCCAAAAACAAGAATCTAGAAAATGCATTTTCTCCCATGCTTCTTTTTGTTTTTGGCTAAAAGGTTTTGTTTTCATAGCAGCAGTCAAGCCGCAAAAAAAGCCACAATTATGCAGCACAGCTTTAGCTTTCCTTTCCCTACGCCAATCGCATGTGTGGAATCTCGTTCTATCAGATACAGATGTACATATCTGTAGATACATTTTTGTTGTATATATATTATATTTTGCTTACCAATTTGCCATCATGCGATACAACCCACCTGAATGAATGCCTTTGAATATCCCATGGACACCCTCGCTACCATTTGCATTACATAAAAAATGGCCATTGGCCACCGTTTAAAGGCTGGCAATGACTTTCTTTACGGCCCAAACTCGTTCTTGAATGGCGAAAACTGCTAAAAGCCAAATTGAAATTAACGTGTCAACGGCAACGGCAGCCAGTTGCAGAAATGGTCAAATGCCAAAAAAAGCGAACTCCTACCAAAAACCACTAATGCAACTAATATGTTTGGCCATAAACAACGAAAGCTACGGCTGGAAAAACAAGTCGCAACCCGTTGGAAATGCCTTGGCCTCGCCTCCGCCTCGCTGCTGGGCGCCTTGGTTCATTGAGGAGTGCTGCTGCCAATGATCTTGACGGCAGTGGAGATGACAGCCTGGCTATTTTCGAGTCAAATTGGTTTATGATACATTTATATTTCTTTATTCATATAATGCTAGCTCACAAAACCAATTTTTGACACTAACAGCAAGCTATACAGCTTTAACTTTAATATATAGAATATATTGTTTAAGAAAATAATTATATTACTTTATAGCATAGTACATTTGATACAATTTTTATGTTAGCTAATTACTGTAAAATAAATATATAAATAAATTTTGAAATATAATGAAAACTCATATAACACATTACCTTTAACGTTTATGGTCTCAAAATAATAGACATCAGATAATCGACACTATGCAGCTAAATTCACTTCGGGCTGTGGAAAACTCAAGTACCAGCACTGACGCACGCTTTTTCCCCAACGCCGTGGAAAACCGAGTGGGAAAAAGAGCCAGCACGAGCTGGGGGCCCGAAGTCGCCGCCGACGAAGCCGAGGAAAATCAAATTGCGATCAACAGGCCGTTGAGCGAGCGCAGAAAGACAGAAAGAAAGAAAGAAAGGTCTATAAAAGAACAAAGCGCGCCAAGGCTCGGCATCAGTTTGATTCGAGCTAGCAGCCAGAGCAAGTGGCTCCCAGTGACTCCCAGACAAGGATTTGTGGCCGAAGGACTAACCACCCACCCACCTGTGTGTAGCACCTGTCGCGCGGTGTGCCGCGAGTGTTGTTGTCGTTAGCCGGGAAAAGTGTGAAAAGTGCCTTAGAATGATATTCAAGCAGTGGCCCTGGCAGGCCCTCATCAGCCTGCTCTCCGTGTTGTTCCTCGCCAGCAGTTGTGGGGCGGCCACCGAGCAGCTGGGCAGCCCGCCCAGTCCCAGCCCATCCCAGAGCGCCGGGGCACGGACCCTCCTCAGGGTCTACGACGAGTGCACCCGCGCCGAGGCCGGATTCGTGCCATGTCTGAAAAAGAAGGCCATATCCTTCATCGACCGCCTGGCCCCCATCGACGCCATCAACGTGGCCGAGGGCATCAAGCTGGTGCGCCTGGAAACAGCTCCCCGTCCGCCGGCCGCCAGCGAGAACGAGCTGGAGTCCTCGCTGCCCCGATCCGGCAGCGACCGAGATGCCAAGCTCACCAACATGCTGATCGAGCGGCTCAGCTACTTCTTCAACGGGCACTCCCTGCAAGTCAGCTTCCCCAAGCTCACATCCGATGAGATTGGACGCGGACTAGAGGAAGGTAAGTGGGCTGGGTGGGATTAAGGGTTACACTGATGGTAAATACCGAAAAACACTTCGGTTTTTAACCAATGAATCGATTTTCATATAACACATTGCCTGTCAGCCTGTCAGCAGATTTTCGTTTAGAAAGCAGTTACTGATTACTAATTTAAAGTAGCTCAACTTTTATTGTTTTACCACTGCCATCAATGAGGGAAATGAATATTTTTCGTAACAGCAAAAGCTTCATCTACGTTGTTTATTTTCTCCAATTAGTATCGCAAGTATGTTATTTTACCCTACTGGCTAAATAGCCAGTGATAACATCAGATCTCCTGGCCTCTGTCCCCGAATTGCCTGCAATTAACCCAAGATTTCTTGGGTAAACAAATCGATCCACCGCACAGCGCCAATCATCACTTTCTGGGGGCGGTCTAATTGCGGTTACCGCTAATACCCCAGTATTCATTGCGCGTAACAGTGACATAATTTGACTCCGGCTATGACTCTGGCCATATCGCCGGCAATTTCCAGGTGCTTATTAGAGCCGAGAGAGCCGTGATAGTGGTCCAAAGCGTGTGTTTATCTCGGGCTGGCAGTGACATTCGCAACTGCATCGTCAGCAACCGCTGGCTGGCCCACTTCCTGGCTTATCATTTCTGCATTGTATGTAAACAGGGTGAGTGGGCTGGCCGGGGGGGCGGAAGAAATGGGTAGAAAGGCGGGAAGGAGGGAGAGGTCACATTGTACTGGCTCTGGGAAAATGCGCAATTGTTTTTAGTTTTCGTTATTTTATAACGCGCACACGAGAAAACCCGTTGAGCAACTCAGGACTGACCCAGAAACCTTAACAACGACATCAGCCAGACAGACGGTGGCGACAACGTCGAATATAAAATGTCATGCCAGAATTTCGTGTTGTCCAAAAACAGCCGAAAAACATGGCATGCGCTGTAGCTTTGCCACCACGAATCTAAGCCACTCTAGATTTAATTGTCAAGTCAAAATGCATTCAAAAATTGTTAGAAAATCGAGAAATTAGAGAGCACGTACATCTTTATTTAAAAAATATATATTCTTATATTATATTATTTAAAAACAATTATATTAGATATTATTAAAAAATACCTTATATTTACGAAAAATTATATTTGAAGTTACTTAGCAATATCTCCAGTATACGTTTTCCCCAACCTTGAGACCAAGTAACTAAACCCTAAAAGGGCAGAGTAGGACGCTCTAAAAGCAAAAACTAAGCCATGTCTAGATGACATGACCATGTCAAATGCAATGAAAGTGGCGACCACGTTTCTCCGGCGAGGCCACGAGAAACAACTCCTCGACTAGGAGGCCAGTGGTATTGGCATTTCCATTTTGAATGCGGGCTGTCGTCAATTACAAATTACAAATTTGACACAAGCACTTAGGCAGCATCCACATCAAGATCGCAATGCAGGCGATGCAAAGAAAAGTGAACTTACTTTCACGCCTCATGAAGTTTTTCTTTTACTTTCAAATCATTGATCAAGATTTTTAATCGATGCGAGGAGCTAGAGTCAAGTTGGCCAACACTTTCTCAATGGCACAGCCGTTTTTGGCTAATACTGGCTCGATCGACTGAGATGCCTGTTTAAATCTGGTTATGACTTTCCGATCATCGATCTTTTGGGCAGCATTAGTCGCCATTTTCATTTCCATTTCCATTTTCATGTCCATTTCCATTTCCATGTCCATGGACGTGCCCATGTCGAAATGCAATTTTACCAAACAGCCAGCCAGGCAAGTGAAATCGCCCGCAGTGTCCCTAATGAAGGCAGCAAAATGAAAGCCACACACGGTGCTGGCAATTCGGAATGCCAGAGCCTCTTTCAAAAGGCGTCTGAGTTTTCCCTGGGAAAATATTCCCATGCAGCCTTTGGTTAATTGAGCTGGCACTTTCACCGTTTCTCCAAATTTGCAGGGGTGCCATCCAAATACCATATCAACTTGGAAGATCTTCTGAGATTCAGATACTCGAACTATTGTTTTTGCATGCATTTCCTAGCGTCATTGTTTGTTTTTACTCATCTTTAAATAATCTTTTAGATCACATTATTATTTAAAATACTATATGAATGAAACCACAAATTAACAAATTATCCATATCTTTTGCAGGCCGTGGTAAAATGAAGAAGATGATGGGCATGATGATGATGGGCATGGCCATGAAGATGATGGGCATGATTCCGATTGCCATGGGTGCGCTCTACATCCTGGCGGGCAAGGCACTGATCATCTCTAAGATCGCCCTGCTCCTAGCGGGCATAATCGGGCTGAAGAAGCTGATGTCCGGCAAGTCGTCAGGCGGCAGTTCTGGCTGGTCCTCCGGAGGCGGCGGAGGAGGCGGTGGCTGGTCATCCGGAGGCGGCGGCGGAGGTGGCGGTGGCTGGGACCGACGATCCCTGACCGAGGCCCAGGAGCTGGCCTACCGAGCCCACCACCAGGAGCAGGCGGCCCACGCACAGAGCCACCCGCAGCTGCAGCATCTGCATCCGAAAGCAGCTGCGCCGCAAGTGACCAAGTCGTAGGACGGAAATTCAGATAGATAGGAAAGAGCAAGAGGAGTGGAGGAGTGACCTAAGTGTTACATAGCTGCATTTATCTTGTGGATAAATCACGGACGGCGGACGGATTGTAATTAGATATACACATAACTCTCTTTTTGCACTTGCACTGCTGGGCAGAAAAGATGACTTGATGCACTTCCAACGGTTCACTCGACGCACTGTGGCACCTATGGGTACATCGGATGAAATGTATCTAGAACGTGCGTTCCCACTGGGCACTGCGGATTTTTTTATAATGATTAGTATTTGCTTTAATCGATTATGTTTTGTTTTATGTATCGCTCTGCCCTGCTCTGTTCTTCCAGCCGGGTTTACTGTTGCTGAACCCGGCCTCTGCATCTTTTTTTTTTCAACCTGTATCTGTGTATCTGCAACTCACTGTGCTTCAATTCCTATGGCTAACTGCACTTGCTGTTTTCAATTACCTCTCGTACTTCCGCTTCTGCAGCCTGCTTCCAAGTCCAACTCACTCCACTGGCGCACTTTGATTAACTCTAGCCTGTCTAACTGTACGTAGCCACTAGGTGTAATAATTTATTTAACTTTATTATTTATTTACCAGCCGTAAGTGTAAATCGCATGTAAGCAGCAAAGTTTTCAAAAAACAGAAAAGCAAAAAAAATGTATACAAATAAAATCACTGATACCAAGCGAAGGGCAGGTTTCTCTCGTGTTGAAGGGGGGTGGGTGTGTGTGGGCCAGACTAAAGATACTCGACCAATATCATAAGCTTCCTGTAACCATTTGCCGGAGACTACTTCCGCTTGCCTTGGCCAAATCCCAATAAAACTTGGCCAGCTCCAGCTTCCATTAATTCCACTTGTAGTGTCCCAGGGTGTTTGTCCCATATTCGGCAACCTTATGGCCCACGTTTATTGCCCTGGCCCAAACACACAAGACAAGACAACGGAAATTTAAGCGAAGAAGCAAGTTGGTCCACAGTTCAGCTATGTAAGGAGGAACAAGGAGGAAAGTTTGCTTGTGCCAGTAAAAGAACGAGAATTTCCCCTTGACTTTAATCATAACTGAACGCACCAGGAATTTCTAGAGGGAACCATATAATGAATTACGCAAAATGAATCATCATCCAATTAGTGGGGTTCTGAGTCGAGTAATGGATGTTGCTTGCATGTGAAAATCTGTGGGACTGAGTTACGTAAGTTAAAGCTGTTGGCCAAATCAACTTTAATTAAGGATTCAGCTTGTCATTGTGTTTCAGCACTTGTAACCCGGAAGCTTGTTAAGGCGTCCTTCATTCAAATTGCCCAACGGCTGGCAGTATTGCCAATCAATTCCGCATTTTACATAACAAACATATATATGTAGAAAAAACACACGATTAAAGAATAAAGTTAAACTGTCCCTTCTCCCATAACGACGCATTTAAAATGTATTTTTTTTTACCTGTCAATACAAAGAGAGAGGCAAACCAGAATTTAATTTAAATGAACGAGATCGATATTGAAACCTTATCAGTTTGTTCAATGAATAAATTGTCGAGCCTCTTACAAAATTAACTAATTATAACCATCTTGATTTCAAGGCTAATATTACACAAACATTGTGGGAAGTTATAAATAGTTATTGAGTTTATCTTATGAGCAGAATATTAAATTTTTTATACGTAGACCTTATAACCTTTGGTTTATAACGAATATTTTAAAGGAAAGAAAAATCGGTATTTTCTCTGAACTAGGAAGTCTTTACATTTTTTCATTTTTTACTCAAGCTAAAAAACATTTGCAACTGTGAAACGCACTGGTTGATTCAAACCTGGAAAAAAAGCTTTTTTGCATCAATTTTTTAAGCAATTTCTTTTAAATTTTTTAAAAATTCCCCACTGAACAGTTAAGTTCGCTCCCAGAATAGTGACTTCCTAATTTGGGTCGCAGAGCACCCTAGAAATTCGAGATACTTTCAAGAAAATTTCTCACCAGAATTGGAACACCTTCTTAATGTCCAGAAATGAAGTGCTAGAATTAAATTAAATTAAGTGAGCCAAATTTTACATGGAATATCATTTCGTAGCGTTTTTAAACTAACGTTCTAAACCCAAAATCTAAAACCCTCCACTAAGAAACATTTGCCATCCGATTTCAATTTGTCAATGGGCAGAAACTTGCATCTTTTGTGGAAAATTCTTTTTATAACAATTTATATAATTTATTTAAATACGATCTTTTTAACGCTCAATGATAGAGTTGGCTAAGAAGTTCACAAAATATTAAAATAAATAAGCTGCGGTTAATGCATATTATGAAATACAAATAAAAAAGACAAAAAAACCGGATGGCCATAAAACCCATTTAATAGCTGCGATTAAATCTCAGCGTATGCAGTATAATGGCTTCTTCTGAAGGTAAAATTAGCCTTCCATTAAAAATAAACACATCAAGTTTTAAAAGTCCGAATTAAAGTTAATTTAAAAGTTGATATTGGAAAATATCGATAACTAAGGCATTCTGCTTTACAGACATTATGGTAATTGGAGATTGTGTCCCATACTAATATAGAACCATCGAGAATGGAAATAATTATTTGTTACAAGGTAAAAAAAAAGCTCTTTATTTATTTAAATAAGATTTATTTTTGCTTCATTTGTAAGTTCGCCGCAGTCTGCGGATCATCTCAAACTAGTTTCGCTAACTTGGAAATAACTGGCATTAAAAGATTCGGGTTACTTGGCTACGGAATGTTTTTTTTTTCAGGTACATAAACGAGTTTATATCCGGACTACATCTACATGGAGAGTGGTTCATCTGATCACTTCGTCTTCCACCATCCGGACTGACCACCGTAGCCACCAGCGTAACTGCCTCCGTAGCTGCCGGAACTCCAGCCACCTCCACCGTATCCACCTCCGTAGCCGGATCCGGAATCGGTGATCACTTTAATAATTTTGACAGTGCTGCCACCTCCGTATCCACCTCCGTAGCCACCTCCGTAGCCACCTCCATAGCCACCTCCGTAGCCACCACCGTGTCCACCTCCGTAGCCACCTCCGTAGCCACCTCCGTAGCCACCTCCGTAGCCACCTCCGTATCCTCCGCCGTAGCCACCGCCAGCTCCGGAATCGGTAATCACTTTAATGACCTTCACGGTGCTCTCGCCTCCATAGCCACCACCTCCGTAGCCGCCGCCGTAGCCACCACCGTATCCGCCGCCATAGCCACCGCCACCACCGCCCTTGAGCAGACTGAGGAGACCGGCGTTGGCGGTTGCCAGGATGGCTGCCAGAGCCAGAAGACATACAAATACCTGTAGGATATCAGTTTGTGTTTAATCCTTTCAAGAATCATTTTCTCAGGCAATACTTACTTTCATCGCGGACTGCGAACGCTCGAGAAGCACAAGTAGAACTAATGCCAAAAGCCAAATTCGCTTTCGATTTAAAGCTGCCTGACTGACCAAACCCCATCAAAGGTGGCTTAGTGAGTGGCTATGTGTCGCACACGCTTCACTTCCCTCCAAAAACAAGGTCTTTTGACTCATTATAGTGACTCCGAAATTAAGCAACAACTTGTGCAGCGCTCTGATAAAAGCCGGTGTGGCCGGGAAGATTCCCGAAATCAAATTTATGATTTCCATTAAAGCTGGGCGTAGGAAGAGTTTTGCGTTGAACTAGTTTTACGGCTGAGTTGACCGGGTTGCCAACAAGAATTGCCAATAGAATGCAAGCTGTCGTACAAAATCAAAATTTAAATAAAAAAGAAGACAAAACGGAATTAAAATGTTAAATCGTTGAAAACAAAAAATGCAGATCATAATACAATGCGATTTTATATATTACGAACTGTAATTGTAATTGTTTTACATACACTTACATCTAATTAAATGTGCTATTGAAGATTTTTATAAATAATGTACAAAAACATGAAGTCAATTGAAATAAAGAAATATTGAGCACATATTGAGTTAAAGAAACATAGAATATGATCTCAGTGTACAAATCGTCCAAAAAATGCAAGACTGTTGTCCCAGTTGTTAGCTAATCATAGTCCCCAGTCGAAAAAGCAGTCACATGCAAATTAGGCAAAATAAAAAATAAATGCTTTAAATATCTTTAGTTTGATCCACGCCTGATCATCTGTTGGCAGCATTCTCATAACACACATGAGAAAACCAAACAATGTCAAATGAAATACGGGTTTCGGACGCGTGCAGACAATGAAAGAAATAAGCTACAGTCACTCTCCATTATATTCGTAAGCCATCCGAATGTGGTCCTTTGGACACTATCAATCATGGCTAGCCGTTAATGGTCAAGCTCTGAAAGACATTTCAATTGCCATTCAGTCTAAGCCACAATTTGCGCCTGCAAATGGCCCACAAGCCCCCATTATCACATAGGCTCTTTCACTTATTCAGTACCATAATTCCATCCCATACATCATTCTGAATGCGGATAATGGAAAAACAAAGCCCGAACGGAACTCGAACCGAGATGTGGGCTGCATTCGGCTGAGGATTGCATTGAGATTTATCCCAAACTCTGGCTCTAGTTCGGAAATGACATCGCCTGTGCTTAGATAACACTCTCATAAAAATGTTGGTAATAAACACAGACGCAAATATGATTTTTTTGTTGCCGTATAAAGTATATATTTTCTTGATCAAGCTATATAGGCTA
This sequence comes from Drosophila simulans, assembly GCF_016746395.2. Taxonomy (NCBI): domain Eukaryota; kingdom Metazoa; phylum Arthropoda; class Insecta; order Diptera; family Drosophilidae; genus Drosophila; species Drosophila simulans. The sequence continues at coordinate 2,758,930 of NC_052523.2, forward strand.
TATAGCCATGTCCTTTTGTTTGTCTTGTGCCTTGTTTTCATTGCAGGTAGTAAACAATCGAAACGGTTCGAATCTGATAAGACAAGGTATACTATTTAAGATACTTATTTTCTCGCGACTGTCTTTTCAAAGGTAAGCCCAAAAGTAAGCTTTACAGAAAGGCTTAAGTTGCGCAAACCGTTGAAAAGTCGGCCATATTCGTAGCCAACTTGTAAAAAAGTTAAATGGTGTCGCCCAACAGTATGTAAAGGGAAGGAAAAGCAATAAGTTAAGTGCAACGTTACAGAGATTGCTGCAAAAAGTCAACCTCTTTCGCCCACCGATTCACCTCTTAGTGCCCATCATCCACTTGGGGAAGATTAAACACACGGCGGCGAGGTGCACACCCCGCTGGCATCTGGTGGCAAATTCGGAGAGGCAATTAGCACGCACGGACCTGCAATTACTCGAATTTACCCATTGGGTACACTTTCCCAGGGCCAGAAACCTATATAGAATAGTGCAACAAGTGCAAGGCCACCAGTTGGACTTGTGGCTGCGAACGTGCAACAGGGCATCAAGGTGGCAAGGTGGTGAAAAGTGAAAACAGCCGAAACTCGCCTTTAAAGCATTGTTTTCTAATTAAAACCGACATGCCTGAATGGGCTTAGAAGCACGTGTTGTGCTCCCTGGAGCGTTAATCTTCGATCTGCCAATGAGACGCCCACTTTTCATCAGTGAAAATTTACATAAGTGGAAATTGGGAAGTGGACGGTGGTCGGTTACCTCCACCCAATCCGGTTACGCCTGACGGGCTAACATTCTGCATGTGTACACTCCCAAAAGCGTTCATCAACAAAGTTTCAGATACTAATAAGACAATTTAATAACTAAGGTAGTCAAACCTTACTTTAATACTTTACATTACCTTAAGTAATAGTAACAATATAGGTTAAGTATAAATCAAATAGGTTAAATAGAATCAAAGAGTTTTCTGAACCTGATTATGTTACTCAAAAACCCGGTTTTATATAGGTTTTTGAGTTATTTTAAATGAATTTAAATTTTAAACCCATTTTAACTGCCCTATTTCTCTTCGTGTGGGCCAGGTAAAAGTCTTGATTGTGAAAATCTATCTGGGGGATCAACTAGGCGCTTGACCGCAAGCAAAAGCCACAGCATTTTTCGGCGAAAGGCCGTAAAATCGCTCGACCAGAGAGCACCATAAATTGTCGAATGGCCCGTAGAATTTGGTCTACAAAGATCTCGGAACACTCACCTCCTCACAGTTCAATTCTTGACGGCGTGCGGAGTGCGTGTGTGAAGTGGCAAGCCCAGCCGAAGGATCCGCAGGAAAATTGAATCAACAATGTGGCAGCGACAGGTGTTGGTGCTCGGCATTTGCGGGCTCATAACAATGGAGGTGGCGAGGTGCAGCGCCAGTCGCTTTAATGGCGCCACTTCCGCCGGCAACCAGAACCCGCAGCTAAAGCTGGAGATGAATGCTTGGCAGCCTTTCACCCAGCACAACAATTGGCTCATCCTCCAGGCGACAGCACCCAGTTCCATGCAGCCGGAGCGAGCGGAGATCCGGGAAAGGCGAAAGGAACCGGAACGACTTCCTGTCAATTTCTACGCCTACAACCATCGCTATAACGAGAGCTCTACAACGCCGGGCGGAAATTACAAACCGAATCCTCCCAACGATCCATCCAGCTATGTTCTGGCCATCAGCCAGCAGATGCGGCGGGGCCAACTCCTCCGCCAGCTGCCAAAAGCGGAGGATGTCGAGCCGGAAGTTCAAAAGGTGGCTGCGACTTTAACCCACCCGGTTAATGGTGATGACGATAATAATCAAGATGATGAAAACAGAATCCTTCCCGGGGGACCAGGAGATGGCGAACAGGCGTCGCTCCGGGGCGCGGAATCCTACTTGGAGCCCTTTGAACGCGCCCTGGTGAAAGTGCGCGACTTCTGCGACGCCCTAAGAAGCGTGATTAGCGACGAGGCAGGTGGGTAAATTTAATGAAAACTTTATTAAATGTGGTCTAAATCCAGGAACAGCACATGGATTAAAGCGAATTTTTATTACGAAATTGGAGTGCACAACAACAAGAATATTAACTAAACAAAACTGGAATTGTTTTCCTTGTGAATTCAAATAGTAAATAAACTGCTGCCGAAACCTTAAAGTAATCTTGCACTTCCAAATTTATTCCTGGCTTTTCAGATGAGTTTCCATTATAAAAAACTATTTTCAAACTTTTACTATTTTGAAAAACGGGGGTATCTGAAGTTTTTACAAAAGCTTTTCAGTAAAGTATAATTATAAATATTTCAAAATTATAAAAACTAGCCAAGCAACTACGTTTAGCATCAATTAACCATATACAATATTTTAGAAAGTTATGTTGTGCCAGCACTAAAATATTTCAAAAACATCAATAATAATGTTTTTAAGTACATTATTATTAGACATCTAATGGGTTAAGTACTCTTACTATACTCAATAATTTTCTCCCTTTTCATGGTTGACTTAGCATAGGAGTTTTAAATTCAATGATTCTTGATTATTTTCCAATCCAACCCATGCGGTCATGCAAGTGACAAGCAACCATAACCTCGGGGCGGCTGTGACTGACCATCTAATTACGTGGCTAACTAGTGTTTCCGCTCCTCCAATCGCAGATGAGACGGGTTCAAATAAATTGGATGCCACCGCAGGAGAAGGAGCAGCCGCCGCACAGCCACCAGGTGCAACTTCAAAGGAGCTCCTGGTTCAAGGTCGCTCTCAACGCCTGGCATCTGCGTTATCCGAGGGCCGCAAGCTCAAGAAGCTGAAGAAGAAGATCCAGAAGCTGTTTTTCCCCCTGCTGATTGCCTACAAGCTCAAGTTCCTCACCCTCATCCCGGTCCTAATCGGCGGACTCACGCTGCTCGTAGGCACCACGGGCCTGGCCGGCTTCTTCTTCGCTCTCTTTACGGCTGTAATGAGCCTGAAGAGCTCCGGAGGTGGCGGCCATGCCAGCAAGTCACTTGTCTTGAAGAAGCTCTGATGAGTGCCGCCTTAAAACCCATTCAAATTACCTATTTGGGTAGAGTTGGCCAACTGCTCGACCAGCATTGAGTTGTCCGGTCGGTCGGTGGCTATAAGCAAGTGACGTCGCCGATTTTCAGCGATAACAACGACGCGCCCGCAAGTGAAATGAAGTATGTAAATAACAACAAAATCACCCATTAGTGAATTTTAAATACTCTGTCTTAAATACTGCTATCTTAGACACGGTCTTTAATATAAATGACAATTATTTGCAGCTCCATAAGATATTAGAGCTTTACGAAAACTACTATTTCTTTTTTAGCCTTTTAATTTATGAAAACATTTTTCTTATGTTAAACACAACACGGTTTGGTTTAAGGTTTTTCTCTTGCTAAAGTCAAATTATTTTATTTTTGCATAGATGGGCTGTTAATTGTAAGTATTTATTGATCTTAAAATTTTAAGATTTGACGAACAAGTCTCTGTAAACTATAAGATGATCGATCTTGACGACTTTAATTATATTTTACTGAGCATTAGGAACCATATTCTTCCTAAATTTTTACTAATTCGATCCACTCACCTATTTATAAATTAATATGCAAAAATTATAATATTCTCTATTTCTAAGTTATTTTTCATAATATTCAGGACGTGCTTACCGTTAAATTATTGTCATGTAAATTCAGTACAAAACCTAAAAATAAATCTTAAATTAATTTTATGTGTACCCAAGTAATTAAACACTTAGAACCCTTAAAGGGAGACGCATTAAACGGTGTTTCCAAATTCCCAATAATATCCATGCAGCGTAGTGTAACTTAAAGCAGCAACCGGATACCAAATACAAACACCGCTGACACCCGAGCTGCGATACATTCCGCAGACACTTTGCAGTTGGTAAGTCAGGGTTTTGGGCATGAAAAGTGACGACAGCAAACGCGTTAACGAATGTCGACTGCTGACTGCGATTAGTTCCGAGACACGCGCTTGCATTTGAATGTCTTTGGACGCCCACTGAATATATAGAGTCTATACTCGTAGTGGAGCTGGCACACAGGGCCAGAGTTACACATGTGCGGGCCAGCCAGATGATAAGTCCATTTGTCTCGTCTGGGCCACGCCTAATTCAGTTTGGACGTTATTCAATTTCCCGGCCAACCTGTGCTTCCATCTAGGCAACTTGTGTAATTGCAGAAGCTGTCTTCGCTGCCACCCTAATATTGGTGAAATTTAATTAATCCTATTACATTACATTATATACATTGCAGGCCATCAGCCAGGGGGCGTTGTCGGAAATTTACATAAACATGGGGCTCACGGAAAGCCTTTAAATGGAATCCAAAATATTCTCAAGGACTTCCATGTTAATGACCATGTTATTAATGAATTTTTAATATCATTTTCATTGAGTCTGCTCTGGACACACAAATTTGATTGAATTTTGCGGCAGCGTACAGTGGTTCCCATTGTATGGGGAAAGCGGCCAAAAATACTTTAGTTGAGGTAGACACTTGAAACTTAGCACAACATTTTCTTATTTTTGTATATGAAAAAATCAGCCGGATCGGACCACTATATCATATAGCTGTCATATGAACGATCAGTTTGAAATTAAGTGTTAGTATGTACAACTTTTTTTTTCAATTATTTTGAAACGAAAACTTCTACATAAGAAATTACCGAGACGGGATCGACTACGGAACCGAGTACTAAATATACTAAATACCATTATTTATTATACGAATGCCTTCCATTGCAGAGTAATGTCGATTTATAAGGTTTTTTATTGACTTTAGGGACAGCTTCACTTGCAACTTGCTCACGCTGCAATAATATATTGATATCAAGCTGTCTCTTTCGATGCTGTTCTAGAAGCGGAATAGCTAACCAATTATTTGGACAATTTGGACATTGATTTTTTTATTTTTGGCCTATGGGGGAACCACTGTGCAGCGGTAGGTTCATTTTAAATCGAAATATTAACTTTAATTAATAAGGCAAACAATGTGGGCTTAATTGCGGGTGTTTTTAAGTTTAGATAAATAAAGACTTCCAAAAATAACTTTTAATTGCACATCTTATGCTAATCCAATTTAATGCAATAGTATAACTTAATGGTAGGTATAAGTAGGTATGACACTAAATCTAAATGAACTTCTGCGTTTCCAACTTGTTTTTGACAAAAAAAAAGCAATTGCAGAGCATTTCCCTCAAAATGCTTTTCCGTGCACCAACTGCATAGAAATGGAAAAACCTGGCTGCCAAACAAAAAGAGCAAGTGAACCGAAGCGCACCGAGAAAATGCCTTCCGACGATAATGAAGAGTTTTTACTTGTTGATGGTGATGGTCGGAGCAATTGACCCCCGACAAGAGCGGTGCACACAACCCAGTAACAAGCACAGTAAACACAGTTACAGTGAAACGTCGGCGGTGAGCCGTTCATTAAGGCAGGGAAAATTTAATGTGTCCGTTCACGCTCAAGTAAAACTGAATCGGCGGTGCAAAACAGAATCAGCGAAACCAAGTTAGAACACTTGGGAAAAATCAGAATCATAAATCACGAATGAAATTATTCAGCTCTGGATGTTCGAGTATTTACCTTAAAAGGTAAGATAATAGATAAAAATCGAATGAATTAATGAATTTTTGATCAGCAGTACTTTTTATGAAATATGCTAATAATCGGCATATCGGATGTAATCGGATTTACAATGCTGAATAAAATTACTCAATATAGAAATTTTCGTCAACTAATGACTTTCTTTCAGTGCAATGGAGAAGCGATAGCGGTACAGAGTGGCCATCAATTGGCCAAGAATATACAGATACCCAATTGAATCAAAATGCAGCGGAGTGCAACGAAGAGAGTGCCCCATTAGCAGTAGTCTGCAGTGGGCGCCCACTTTTGATCAGTCGTCTGAGAACGGTGCAACGGTGTAAACATGTTCAAGTCTTCGATTTCAATCGCCGTTCTTCACCTGCTCCTTCTGGTGTCCTTTGGTGGAGCTTACACCCTACCACCGGTGGTGCAGATGGGTGGTGCAATCGTGGCCGCCGTGGAGCAGGACGCTGAGCAGGAAGCTGCCGCCGAGGAGCGGCAGCGAGTCGAGCGTCATTGGCTATCGATGGCCGAAACGCAGTTGCACAGCCTGATCACAGACGATTTGAGCCCCGAGGAGGTAAACAATATGCTGGAGACCTGGTCTACCGAAGGTAGGTTAAAGTCATCTTCCTCATATATAGAAAGTTCTTTCTTAGTGCACTTTACAATTTTCCCTGACTTACATTTATCTTTGATCTTCATAAACCTTCCCTTCTCATGAAGGGACAAATGGGTCTATCCTAACTCGCCTATGATTAAACTTCCACTATAACAATATATTTATTTTCTTTTTCCGTAGGTCGCGGTAAACACAAAAAGCAAAAGAAGCTTATGAAAATGGTGTATCCGCTTCTGGCTGCCGTTGCCGTTGCCAAAGTAGTTTTGCTACCCTTGATCCTGAAATGGCTGACGGCGCTTTCGACCTCATCGTTCGTCATGGGCAAGATTGCATTGGTCACATCCGGTATTTTGGCTCTGAAGTGGATTTTGTCTGGAGGACATGCACACGATCGCCTGGAGATAATTCACTCTCATGCACCACTCGTTAAAGGATTACACGCCAGTGATTTATCCTCCAGCGGAAGCAGTTGGATGCCCATTCGACAGCCCTTTATACCACTGGTCTCCAAAGACCCTAACTTGTACAAGCCATTTTTATAGGTTAGTTAGAAACGAAAGTGAGCGTGAGGAAAACAAAAATAATTTTATTTAAAGTACCAAAACTCAATGCCTGTTACATGTTTCGCAAGTGAAGGGCAACTCTAAAATATACCGCAGCACTTGGTGCAGAAGAATTAATGTAAATAGCAAATGTTAATGTAGCGTTAATTTGAAATCATATCTCATCATATTACTACAAACATCAGTTTTCCGGTATAGTGTTGGCCAATTGACAAATAGGGCCACGTAACTCCCAGCTTCATCAACGATTAATTAGCACATGACTCGCCCGACTTTGACGACGTTACGTAGCCGACCCGTTGACGAATTCAGCAGCGTACACGCAGCGCGAAAATTAACAGCACTGCGGTTCCGTTATGCACAAAACGGTTTATTGCGCATGCGCACCGTCGGTCAGCCCTCAAATCCCATCAAAACCCAAACCATCGACCAGTGACCAGAGCCAAGTCAGCAATGTCGTAGCTTTGGCTGCGTTACTTCCGCAAGTGCCTGTTGCAATAACCGCCAACAATCGACTTATGTAAAGAGCACGACCGAAAACCAAAGTCAACAAACAGGTTGACACAAATCAATCATCGGGCTGCAACCGGTGCAACAAAGAGCAACGATTCACGACATGGGTGGCCCAAAGTCTTTAACTCCAGGAGTGGAAGATGAAATATGGACAACTACAAAATTACAAATAACAAAAAATGAAAATATCACTACCATATTAAACGAAAATAAGATATAAATAGGAACAAATCAATACAATTTCATATATTTTCATAAAATTAAACTACATTGAAAAAAGTAAAAGAACGCTATTATTGAAATCCTAAATTATTATATACCCGGTTAGTCCAGATATTATAGTTCTCGAGAACTCGTCGTTCATATGGACAGACAGATGGACAAATATAAGCAAGTGTTTAATTTGCCTTGCTAGTGATTCTGAGTAATAATATTTATATCTTAAACCTTATATCAACATTAAAAGTTTGCACTTAAGAAATCATTACTCATTTTCCAGTTATGCTCATGAAGACAAAAATAGATCAAATACAATCATATTTATATTTAATTGTTAGATTATTAGCAAATAACTACTTTTGAATCAGTTTAAGATGGAATTTATTATCATTTGGCCATAAATGCTGATCCAAAAAGAGGACCCCATTACGTGCTAAGGCGTCGTGGTTGCCTGAATTGATGTTAGCAGCCTACGCAAATCGCGCCTCCGTTTCCACGCCCCAAGTGAAAGTTGTAGGGCGCCCAAAGCAAATAGACAATTGCAAGTGTGGCAGGGGCGGTCCAAAGATACATCAGCGGTTGGAAGACACGAGATACAAGACAGCAGATACGCGACCCCGGTATGCGCATGCCTGTCGCGTATCTAACAGATCGATCAACAACAGGGCGTATCTTTCTTTCTAAGTGAGACGTTGAAAGTGAAGTTGAGACCGGAGAGCTGGGCAATTAAACTGAAAAGGAAAAGGCGATGGCGGTGGGGAAGGGGAAGGGGAATGCGAAGGGAAGCCGCCGGGCGGTCTTTGTCATCGCATCTCTACCTTGGCTATTAACAACATTCTCAGCTTCGCTGACTGCGCAATGTTTGCGGCTCTCACGAGATTACTTAACCAGGCCATTTAGCATAGACACCGCTTCGTATTTGTTGTCTGCGCATTTGTGTCATCAATTTCACTTTCTTTTGGCCCAGCCAGATGGGTTAAACAAAGCGTTGATACTTAGGCCTGAGCTCGGACTAAAAGTGATCCCACAGGCGCACTTTGTCATATTTTTTCAGCAGGCAAAAATGGGTAAAAAAACGAAAAATAATGGCAGGTTTGGGAAGACGAGATTTAAAATACCCTTGTGGTCTTAAATTATTTATTTAATTCATAAAAGTTGTGTGAGAGCTACTTCTTACTTTGCAAGTTAAGTTCATCTTGTTACAAGCTTAAATTAATGCAGAAAAGTGTATTTTTCTATAACTCACTTACTCATTGAATGGAATATTAAAGTCATATAATATAATCGACTTTGTATGCCCGACAAGTTTCATACAAGAATAAATAAAGTGAACAATTTAAAAAATTCCTTTGGGGTGTCCAATCATGCGATGAGCTGGAGTACCCCTTGCTAGAGTATAAATAATATATATAAATGTCGCCGTCCCAAAAATGGCAAGTGCCCTAGCTCTCGTGGCAAAGTGAATTGAATTTGTTTTGGCTTTGAACCGCAGTGTGCCCGCAGGTAATGGCTATGAATTTTTTAAATGAAAATAGCATAACTAGCGCCGAACCAAAGAAACCGTTGAGATACAAAAAAAAACGTTTACGTTTATATATATGCGAGTATATGTATATGGATATATCCGCTCAATGCATGGAAAACGCTTTATGTTGGCGCTGCACTTTCTCAGCCGAGCGACAATGACAGCAACGACTACGCACAATATTGACATTTCATATTTGCGCAAATGAAAAGAAAATCAATTTCACCTGATGGCATTTCAGCGCTTAACCCAAAAAGCTTAAAAAGACATAATTTGGCTGTGGTTCGGATACTTTTGTGTTTGCAGATGGGAATAAATTATGTGTTTGCGGCGGATGACGAAATTCGTGTGGCTGTATCTGTGCTTCGCAAAGATACAAAAGCATCCCCAATTTAAGAATTCCTTGAACTTGGGTACCAAGGGTAAGCTGTACCAGCATTTTAAATCGCTAGGAGTAGAAATCAATAAAAGACTTGCCAAGGCACGTTATATACACCATTACCCCTGAAAATACTTTAAAATATTTAAGTAGCAGAATTGTTTAAGCTTCACTCCTTAAACAAAGAGCACAGAGCTGAGTAAAAAGTTATTAAAACAAACACAACTCCTTCTCATGCAAATTTCGTGTAGATAGCCTTTCATATACTGGAGTTTTCCTACTTGGCATATTAACGTTTATTTCAATTTTAATTTCCATCAAATCATTGGAAGAATGTTTTTGATATCTTGAAGGCTCATGTTCAAGGCTTAGAGTTCACACAGTACACAACGGCTGCCAATTCCAACTATTTTGCCATTTTGGCATTCGACTCGAACGAAATAAATTTCTATCTCTTACCCAATACAAGCTGCGTGTAATTTTCCCTGCTCCGCAGATTTATTTCTCCCCCATTGCGTTGGAATTCCAATAATGCCGCTGGCATTCCGTTGGCTGATATTCGATGAAAACACACGCAAATGGGTCAGTAGAACGTACGCTGCCCAAAAATTTAAAAAAACGAGCCTGCAAAGCCTCGAAATTCGAAGCGATTCGAGCCGGCTAATTTGAAAAGCAAACACACATGGGCCGAAAGAGAGCTCGACGGATAGCCAACCTGCCACACCCACATGGCCAAGTGGGAGGAAAGCGGCTATCGATTTATGGCAACTTGTTGCCGGCTAATTGAGCGACGGCCAGCAACAAATCGCAAACCGAAAAGCGCACAAATGAAACGGAGCTAATTGACTTTGTGTAAATAATAAATGCCCAACAGGCTGCTGTCAGAAAGGCATTAACAGGGGGGTAAGGTTTCGCAGAAAAAATCTTGGGAAATTTTATCACAGAGAAATATTAGTCAGCCTAATAAATATATTATATAAAAGAATGCATTGTTTAAGTATTTAATTAGTAATTTGAGTTAAAAACTACCTCACTTTCACAATTACCAAAACACCAAATATTATTACTTTTATTTTAACATTTGAAATTGCTATCAAAAACATCATGCAGTTTAAAATTTGTGTATCTTATAATTAAAAATTTCGCAGAAATTCTTAACTTACCATTTTGGAAAGACAAACATTTTACCTTAAATTACCTATATTTGTTTGTATTAATATTTGATCAAAATGGTAATTTAGATTAAAATTTTATGATTAACAAGATGAGGTCCTTTAAAAACACTTTTCTAAAAATGTACGTATCGAAATAACGATACTTTTTTTTATGTGCAACAGTGACAGTTCTTGGGGGCAGAAACCAAAAAGCCGCAACGAAGAAAAGAGAAATTGTTTATTGATTGGCATTTAGAAATTTTGTTTGATTTGACAGTTAGGCGGGTAATAAAACCCGACACATTATTGGCTGCGCGTTGGAGGTCCCCGGGCATTTATCCGTCGATCCATCCGGTTTAGCAGTGAGCACTGCAGATTGCAAAATTTTGGTTGGTTCGGTTTTACGCCGAAATTACATAACTTTCACTCACGAAAACGATGACGCGAATCGCCTGAATCGTATGAATGAAGGCGAAAAAGTGGATCGCGTATGAGCCAAGCCAATGGCATGTGGTTTATGATCATCTTCATCACCATGAATGAAATGCCGCCGCAGTGCAATCTGGACTCTGGGGAACTATGCAAATTGGCGCAGCAAGTGAATCATGGGGCGAAATATGCCCAATAAGGCATGCCTAGCACACTTTCTTTTTTTTTTTGGGCCGCTTTTGGCCGTTTTACGCGGCTAAAACAATAACCGAAAATAAAGGCGCGTCACTCATACGCAGCGTGTGACAAGCCGCCGCCCGCGGCTGGTTTGCCCAGCAACAATCAGCCGGCAATAACAATAACAATAAGCAAGACAACAAGCAACAGAAAAACAACAACAGCGCAGCAAAAAGGCGGGCAACAACATTGAGGGCAGGCAACATTTAGTGTCGCATTTCGTTGTAATATAAATGAAAGTGAGTGAGGCCGTTTCTTCCCCTCCGCTGAATGGACTGCCTTTAATAAGCTGCTGCGGGACAATAAAAATACAAATTTTGTTGCTGCCAAAAATTGAAGTTGTTTCGATTTTATAGTGGAGATCTTTTGTCGGAAACGCAAGATTTTACGATGCAATGCCGGCAGAGAAACTCGGCTAGCAACATAAATGGCCACAATGCAGGAGGCCGCGATAGCAGAACGTGACTGGGAAAATCATCGATGGCTGGATTGCTGGATGTCTGAATGGATGAATCATAAAATTCACACTGCCATTTGATGGGCTTTGCTTTGTAGAAATGTCTCAGGTCACTGGAGAAACTATATCGTTTGGGAATTGAGTGCAGATTTAGTCTTAGATATAATACATTTGCGTGTTGCTTGCAGAATTCCAAAGAAGGCAACGTTAAAATTCTGCCTGACCATTCTCACACTTCTTTTAGGTTTTCATTGGAAAAATTGCCTTTGAGATATAGATAGTGAATTAATACTGTCCTAAGGCATGCAAATGAAATTATCCTTGTCAGCTGAAAAAACCAAACAAGTGGGATATAAAATATATGTGGAATTAAATTCTAAAAACAGCAATTTATTCGTTACCTTATTTATTATTTTATTTTCAGTAAATAGCACATTCCTATCTTGTTCATTCTCAGTATAAGTATATGTGTGCTTTAAAAATTAGCTCCTTTACGAATCGATAATATAAAAGATAAAGGAAATGCTGTTTTAAACACCTGCCCCAAGGCTATTTATCATTCTCTCTGTTAGTGCAAATTCCTTTCAGCTTGTTATATAAATTCTCAATGACCTCCTGCTCCATCCACACAGCCAACCACTTAACTTTCAATTATTACCACATAGACACATTCGCCACACAGTCCAGTTCAATCATCGAAGTGCTAAACACTATTTCACCATATCCCAACAATAATAAAAACAACTACGGCAAATAAGACTGACCCATTTTAAGCCGGAGAAAGAGAAAAACACATTTTTGCGTTCATAAATGGGCTGCGTGAAATATACGGCAACCGGATCGGTTAAGAAGCGTCAGTAAATTAGCAAATATGTGACTTGGCCATTGCGAGAGTCGGATGAAAGCTGGGCGCAAACGCGAAGCCGAGGGCTCAGACCACCGGTAAACACCAGGGCCCCAGCTTCATTGAGGGCGTGTCCGTGGGGGCCCAAAGCCCATGCTCACGCTTCGACCACCTACACCGCGGGAAAATGCGGAGTCATTGCCTTTTTGTAAAAAAAAAACATTTTCTGTGTGACTTTTGATCTCAAGACCTTTAAAGCTTAATTGTGCTTTATGATGATGAGAAATTACTCTTTCTTGTCTTAAATATGAAATATTTTTTTTTAATATTTAAAATTATATATTTATGTTAATGTTTTCCCATTTCTCTTTGCTTAAATACAGGTGATCTTTAAAAGGGCAGGTATTGATAATACCTTTAACATGATTCATTCTTTGCCTTTTAATATCGAGGTAATTTGTGTAATCAACTAAATATAAGAACATGTTTACTGTTTTTTGTCAATAATGTCATTGTATTGGGGAGCACGTTATCCATTCAATCTTAAACACATGATCTCATAATACATTTTATAAATTGTGCCCAACTAGATTTCAATTAGCTTCTAAATGAGCACCACATTTTGGTTTCAATAATCTGAGACTTTTCGGGGTTCAAGACAACGCAAGGAATGCGGTTACAAGTGATTCCGTGGACCACCTCGGTTATGTAAGCCAGCTGATTTTTGTCGCCGTGCAGACCTTAGCCAATAGGCCGACTGTTTACTCCAGGGCGCCCCTTTTGGGCCAATGGCCAAGACCAAGTCCAAGTACGAGTTTCTCTCTCCGCGACGCCAGCGTTGACGGATGACGACGTCGCCGGAGCGGCGCTGCCGAAAAAAAGGCAGCCCGAAATGAACATGTTCACTTAACAAACAAGTTGACTTTGTTTCCCCGCCGTTCTCTAGATTTATGCGGCTGCGTCTGCGACTCTTTTTTTTTTTGGGCCCTGTCTCCAATTTGGAGTTCGCTCTTTTCGCGTCTTGGCCATAACTTCCGCCGTCTCTCGCCGGGCTTTATTTAATTTACTTTTGAATTGTTTTGTAATGCGCACCGACTGCGACGCCGACCGAGCGGCTGAGGCCCAATATATAAGGCTAGATGTCCGGAGACGCATACATCAAACTCATCTCAGCGCTCCCTCAGAGAAGCAGCAGCCCGATCTCCAGAATCGAAACCCCGGATCAGCTATATTAGCAAGGATTAACCGCGTCTAAATACCAATCGATCGAAAATGAAAGTGTTTGCCATCGCTTGTGTGACCCTCTTGGCGGCCAGCTGCGCCTTCGCCGCGCCCAGTGTTCAAGACAACCAGGTCGAGGGCGACAATACCCTGGGCCGGGCCGCCCGGTATCTGGGCGCCTGTCTGGAGAGCGACGACATGGCCACCTGCCTGGCCGTCAAGGGCATCACCGCCCTCAACCGCGCCGCCAGGAGCAACAACATCGAGCTGGCCAGTGGAGTCACCTTCCAGAGGTGTGTGTTTTTTAACAGTGAAAGTGACTGGTTCTTGAAACAAAAACCAAATCGAAAGCGAAACTGAAACCAAAAGCAGAACGTGCCCGATAAAATCTTCAATCCGTGCTAGTTAAAGTAGTGGTTGCATCACAAAAGTTGGCTAGGAAAGCTACTTAAAATGAAATAATGATATCAAGATATGCAGGAAAGCTATTTAGATAGAAAAGGCAATTAAAAATAAATTTTGAGAAATTAGTTAATAGATAGTTAGACAAAACAACAGTTATGACATTCTAAGATTCTGATACCCATTTTCTTACTAATTTATAGATTTAAATGGTGAGCCAAGACTAAGGCCAAAAACACTTCATAATTAATGCTAAAAAATAGCAATCTTAAGGCACCATTTCTTACATCATTCCAAAAATTATGACAGTAAAATAATAAGTGGTATAATATGCCATTAGCGGCATTGGGGATATAAGTTGTCATGAAAGTTAAGTAAGTGTGAAAAAGTATTTATAAATTACAATATCATTTTAGGGATCCCGCCAGTCCCGTTTCCCGCACTGGAAAATCGATGAGCGAGCAGGATGTCTATGCCGAGCTGCCCCAGAATGCCGATGAGCGTACTGGTCGTCTAGTGGATCTGGCCGTCTCTAGCGCCGCCGATTTCCTGAGCACCCACAACCTGGAGTTCAAGCTGCCCGCTGAGACCACCCAGCAGGTGGCTCGTGCCCTCGATGAAGGTGGGTTTTGACTTGGGATACGATATAAAACATAGTTACCTAACATCCAATCGCAGGCCGTGGCAAGATCAAGAAGATGCTGGGACCCGTTGCTCTGGCCATTGGCGCCAAGCTGTTCGCCGTCATTCCTCTGGTGCTCGGTTTCCTGGCTCTGCTGACCTTCAAGGCCGTGATCGTGGCCAAGCTGGCCTTCTTCCTGGCCATCCTGGTCGGCGGCTCCCGTCTCCTGGGCGGATTCGGCAACAAGTTCGGAGGCAACTCCTTGGCCGGAGCCTACAACTCGAACGCCTGGTCCGCACCCGCCAGCGCCGGCTGGAGCTCGGGAGCCTCCTCGTCCTATCCCTATGCCCGCAGCATCAGCGAGGATGGGTCCGATGCCCAGCAGTTGGCCTACGCCGGTCAGCAGCAGCAGTAGAAGCGGCTGGGAGACAGCTCCAACAGATGTGCCTTCGTTTTGAAACCATTAGCCTGTAGTAATTTATTCGAAATGTAATTAACTAATTTATTGACACACCACGCACTCAGCACCCGCAAGTCAAGTCGAATGTTTGAATAAAACCAAGAGTATTGCACCCGAAAAAAATATAATCCGCAAATCCACGCACGTGGGCAGTGCTCACCTGTGGCCACAGACTTTCCCAGTTTCCCAGGGCTTTATTGAAATGCTGACAGACCCCAAAACAAATATGTGGAACTTTGTTCGCTGGGCGGCAACAAGTTTGCGGCTGGCAATTAAAACTTGTGGCAGGTTCTGTTGCTGAACACCAAAAAAACCAAAAAAAAAAAAAAAAACCCAAAAGAACACAGAAAAACGTTGAGAAAAAGAGCTGATAAGCTGGGGATTTAGTTTTTGGCAAGTTTGTGGCCTGCTCATAATTGGAGTTTCTAGTGGACATGTGACGGCCGTTCGGCATGTTAATTGTTTGCCAGAAACTTTCTACTTATGCTCATAAAAGTGTCACTTTGCGATTGAAAAGAGATATATGCGGCGATGTGCTACAATTCAGCTTTCTTTCACAGGCAGATTTAGAAGCAATTGAAATAGAAAACAAGCCACGAACGCCACTTGACAAGGGAGAATGAAATCGAAAGCGTTGAAAGCGCCAGAGTAACTAACTGGGCCAAATTGTGCATTAAGTCACCACCGGCGGGGCATACCAAATACGGGTGGGTCTCGCAGATCCATCGCTATAATCTCCTCTCCACCGCGAGCCCTAATGGAGCTAATGGAGAGGAACAACCGGCCAAGAATCTGGCACAGGCAATCCGAACACGTAGCCCCGGCGACTCCATTGAATGCCAATTAGGATACGGATAACGGCCGAGCGCCCGAAATCGGGCCACTTGCTTATATAAAATATATGTATGGTATATACAAAAAATAATATTCAGCCGGCCGACCACTGGCCACTGGCCACTGGCCACTTCCCTTTCGTTGACATCGCGACGTGCGTGGAAATATGGTCAAGAAACTGCCGGCCAGGTAGCATACGCATATGCTTTGCATAAATTGTTTTTGGATTTTTGGTATTGCCGTTCGGTATTGTTATTGTTATTGCAGCGGCGAGCGGTGCGTTTTGGATTTTTGGCCTGCCACGCGATTTCTAGCCACAAAATTGGTCAATCGACGTCGAATCGAAATGGTATAAAACGCGGGGGCAGTGCATTCAATTAATCACAAAGCGATTCCCGTTCACATCGGCAGCACTCACCAGCTCCAGGCAGCCGTCCCAAGGATTATAACCCACTCAAAGTCAAGACACCCCCAAGTGCTAATCAAAATGTGCGCGAAATTCGTATGTGTAGTGCTGCTGGCCAGCCTTGTGTGCGGCTCCATGGCCCTTCCCTCCCAGGACAACACCGAGCGGGACTTGGTCAACATGCTGAACCGCCTGGACGGAGAGGAGTCCGTCGCGCTGTTCGGCGGTCTGAGGATCGACCGATCGGAGTCGGGCCGTAGCTTCGGTGCATCCAAGGCCGTCGAGTCCTTCGAGGACCGCGCCGAGCGCTACCTGGAGACCCACGAGCTGAACCTCTCCTTCTCCGGCGATGAGCAGGACGAGAACGCCGAGAACGAGTACACCGGACGCGCCATGGATGGTGAGTGATCTTGGTTCCTTTATTCGAAAAACATAGAATATAGATTAAACAAGAGAAAGAAAAATGCATGCTTTTAAAGTTTTCATATTGCGTTGAATAACTTAGATATTTAATATAAAGAGACATAAATTGTTAGAATGTTAGTAAGTCCGTGAGTTGATAGCCAAAGAACTTTGAAATAATTTAAACAAGTTAAAGGTTGCATTTGTATTAATTACTACAAAAACAGAGGCAATCGTGCGCACATAATAGCTTGGAATAGCTTTGGTAAACCGTCCCGGCTCTCAAGTCGTTCATGTTCTTTACGGTCAACGAACACTTCAAAGTCTACTTACCAAGGCTAAAAGTACTAAGGTCCACTCTGCTGTGCACAAAGCCAACTGCCAAAAGCAAAACTACTAGCACACTCAGTTGCGCTGACGAGAAGCGAAGTGAAAGCTTTCACTCGACTGCCAGGCGTTGTATACTTTTAGGAGCATGTCTAAAACCCCGCTTTCTCTTTACTTTCTCCCTCCCGGAATAAACAGAGTCCCGCAGCAAGCGCATGAAGAAGATGCTGCTGCCCCTTCTTTTGGCCCTGAAGCTGAAGAAGGCCGTCGTTGTCAAGATTATGTTCACCATCATCAAGTTCATCTCGCTGAAGGCTCTGGCCATCTCTTTCCTGGCCCTCATCCTGGCTGGTGAGTTTACCTTTAGTGATCTCAGGAAAAGCACTTCTTACCCACATTTCCCGCACAGGTGCCACCTTCTTCAAGGATCTGCTGGCCAAGAAGAAGGAACACATCACCACTGCCTACATCACCGGCAGCCCACTGAACGCCGACATCGTGCACTCCGACTGGAGCCGCAATGGTCAGGCAGGAGCCGCCGATCTGGCCTACAACCACTATGGTCTGGCCCAGCCCTTCTAAGCCGGAAAACGCCCACCGATCCATCCATCCCACTCTGTACTAGCCTCAATCTTTCACCTGCTATATCTTATCCTACCAAAGCGTCTCCCTTCTTCAACTTTCTCCCACTTCATCCCCATTTCCACAACCTATCCCTCTAAGACTTTCCTGAAGAATGGCCTAATTCGTAGTCAATAATTATTTAGTTACATTTAGTTAGTTAGCTGCGACATACCAAAAAAATCACAAAAAAAGAGAACTATTGAAACGGTCCCTCGACTCTTGGCTAGCCCAAAGGACAATGCTTAAGGATACTACGGCCAATCAATGATTGCGCCATATTTATTGCACATTTCCACATCCACATGTCTCTTGGCGGTCGTACATGTCACTCAGGTTCATCGAAAGCAACGAAGATTATGCCTGCTAAAGAGCTTACTTACTAAGTATTTATTCATACAACTTAAAGCAATTGAATAAAAATGATTCATCAAATGCAAAACCATAGACTCTTTAAACTTTTTGCCCGAGTCGCAAACTTTGGGAATGTACAGGTAGTACTTTTAAAAAGGCAATGACTTACATTATTTCTGGCTCAAAGCTTTCTTATTGAGTGTCAAAGGTATATCTGAAAAGTCACTAGGAAAAGTTTAGGCACTAATCTGGAAAGTGAAATTAGTGGCCTCTTAACTTAAACACTTTCCTTGAACCTCTTGCAAAAACAAATCCATTGAAGACACATTTCCGCTTAATTATATTAGCAAAATTGAGTTTGGGCCCGCGGCTTTCTTTGCGTCAACTTCCTAATTGATTTTTAATCAAATGTCCCACTTGGCGTTGGTATAAAAACACCACTCGTGCTGACCAAAAGTCAACAGAATCAATATGAACGGCTTAAGCAACAAACTCATTGGCTGTCAGATTAAATTCGCCTTGGTTGTTGGCCTTTTGGTATCCTTGGCCTGGACACTTCCTGTCGAGGATGATGGGAAACCCCTCAGCACAGAAATTGATGCTGTGAACACCGAGCAGCCAATTGAAGCTGCCCCTGTGGTGGAGGAAGTGGAAAATGTTGGACAGCTCCGATTCCCGCCTTTCAATAACAATGGAACCAAATTGTTCGAAAGATTTGGTGAAAAATTCAGGAACAAGTGGACCACAACTACAACCACAACGACCAAGAGTACAGCAGGATAAGCTATATAAGAAAAATTAAAAGGACCATAACCACCAACGATCAATATCCAAAAGATTGGCACATAATTTACACAAATATTTATTTAAATTAATTTTATTATGCCAGAACTAACATGTCTTACATTTTCAATAAAAATTAAAATATATTATGAAAGCATAAAACGGGGCATGTACTAAATGTGGGCAGAGATGTAAGAATATATTAAACAATATAAATATATATAAATATAAAACAATATTAAATACAATGTTTTTAAATGAGCAGTGTAGTGGATTCGATTACATAATCGTTCCAAGCACCCCCTATAATTTCAGTTGGTAAAATAAGACACCTGCTAGTCAAAAAGCAAAAATCAAAAGTCAACCAACCAATTGGTCATTAGCACTGCATGTAATCTGAATATTAAACAGGTCATTCTCGGCGTGGAAAGATAAATTTCTTCATGGCCAATACGAGCAAAGAAAGTAGCGAAACGACGCTGGGTCAGACACAAATGAAAATGAAGTAATAATTAACAATGAATTGTTAGTTAGTCCCAGTTAGGCAGGCAAAATGTTGGGTCTTAATTTATGAAGGTCCGAGGCACGCGACGTTTATCAGGCACTTGTAATTACCTGAATTCCCGAGTCTGGGAGAGTTTTCTTCTCGGACTCTTGGGGAATTCATTGGCTGGAACTTTTGGTGACAGAATTAGCCGGCCGTTTCGCAAGACCGACCTCCACCGCTGGCGCAGAGGAAAGCGAAAGTGCCGCCCAGTTGGACGCAGCTGACTGACGCTGGGAAGAATTTCGACCACAAATCGTTTGGGTAATTAGAAAAGCACAAGGGCCCCAGTGCGGACGGAGCACGGTTTGGTGAAAGGGAAATGGGAATGGAAACAGTGGCAGCGGGTATAAAAGCGAAGGCCTTCAAATCGAGATGATGCAGTCTCACAAACAGTCCCCATTGCAGTAGATAGCAAAGATGTTGCTGACCAAGACCCTGGAATATCTTTTTTACTTGGCCCTATTCGCCTTCATGTGCAAATATGCCACGGCTGCCAGTGTCCAGCCCACCGAAGTGCCTGCAGTTGCTCCGGAAACCATTAGAAAACCCCAAAGGGCAGAGAGCCTTCTCAGTGGCTGTGAAGCATCCTCCTTCAGTTGGATGTGCCTCAAGATCGAATTCGTTAAGATCATGGAAAAGCTCGCCGAACAGGAGGAACTTAACGTTTTGCCTGGAATCAGTGTGGTCAAGGATGAGAACGCCACCGAACTCAAGACATCGGAGCTCATGGCAGGTACGTTCTGGAAAACTAAAACATATGTTTAAAGACAAAAAATGTTAATTATATTCTATTTTATATAGAAGTGGCTCGCAGCTATCCCAGTGACCCGAGCACTCGCTTGAATGGCTATATAGTGGCCAAACTGGAAAACCTTCTGAAAACGCGGTTCCTACGATTTCGCCTGCTGGATGACAAGTCCCTCGTAGAAGGTCGCAAGCACAAGTTCGGCAAGAAAGGAGGCTTGGAGGCCCTGGTGGCGGCTGGAGTCATGATGAAGGGAATGCTTATGGCCATGGGCCTCGGGGCCATCGCTCTGATGGCCGGAAAGGCTCTGATGACAGCTTTAATGGCCTTGACCCTGTCTGGAGTCCTCGGTCTTAAGAGCTTGGCCGGCGGCGGGGGAAAGTCCACCACATACGAAATAGTGGCTAAGCCAATTTACACCTCCAGCCACTCGCACTCGGTCACTCACGAAGATGGAGGTCACTCCCACAGTCCCCACTTTGCCGCAGGAGGCGGTGGTGGTGGTACTGCCAGTGGCTTTGGCTACGGGGGATATGCTAGGTCCCTGAAAGTGGATCAATCAGCGAACCAAATCTAATAATTTTAGAAAGGAACCGACAGTATCATTACCTAATAATTTATTAATTTATTGTACTTTAAGAAACATAATACAACAGCAAACTCAG
This sequence comes from Drosophila simulans, assembly GCF_016746395.2. Taxonomy (NCBI): domain Eukaryota; kingdom Metazoa; phylum Arthropoda; class Insecta; order Diptera; family Drosophilidae; genus Drosophila; species Drosophila simulans. Next base: position 2,779,883 of record NC_052523.2, read on the forward strand.
CATTGTCTTAGTTTTAATGTGTGAATTTTAACACATCAAATGTAACAGTTACAAAGACTTTTCCGATCTTCTAAATAACATGCATATACGTGTGTATAATCAGTAGTCAGATATTAGGTACGATTAATATGCCCAAGGTTTTCATAAACGACTATTAAGCCCACAAACCCACAAAGTTTCCACAACCACAATTTTAAAAGATATTACGATTTTTGTAATTTTTCCTGATTATATTGCCAAAAATAGTTTGGGCACTTGCACTCCAACGTCCACAAATTGCAACTATGTAGCGTTTTATCTTTTAATACTTTTATAGCTCCCAATATCTTATACGTCGAGACGGCCATGCCTAATCGTTTTTGCTAATCAACGTTATTTACACAAAATACTTTTCAAGCAAATGCAATTGAACAAATAGTTTAAGCTCGGATTAGTGCCTTTGCACTACCAATATCAACTGATATTGGAAAACACTAGAAGTCGAGAGTTTATGCACACTTATATAGCTAAAGTCTGCATTCCTAAAAAAAAAGTTTGCTAATATTCCATACATCTATCAATTAGCAGAATTATAAGAAACAGACTCCAATGACCAACTTTCCAATTTCAGCAAGCTTGCCCATATAAAACGAGAAATTTAGGAAGAGAACTACAGTTGACTTGGAATCACCATGGCGTCGATTTGTTATGGTACGTAAATAAAAATATATTCTTGTGAGTGAAAACTATAAAATCATATTTTTTCAGCAAGTGCCGTGGTAGTCTGCCTCTTAGGAATACATTTTTCTACGGCGGACATCGATCACGCAACAAAACCACTGATAGTTGGTTCCAGTGACCAATTATCAGAGAAAGAAATATTCCGTTCGGAATTGCCCATTCCCATCAAACTAAACTATAGGAATCAACAATTTCCTATTAAAAATGATAGGGTCCCGATTGTAGCATTGGAAAAGCAAAGAGCCACAAACGATAACAAATTGTCGACTGAAGGAAACGTATTCAAGGAGGCAATTTACCAAGATTATGATGAGCCTCCTACCGACTTCGCTCTGAAAAGGTTTTGGGGAAAGTGGAGGAGAAGGAGAACGTCTACAAGGCTCCCAACAACTGTAACCTCAGATCCAGCATCAACAGGATCCCCAACAACATCTACTGCCATACCGACATCCACAGGATCCCCAACAACATCTACTGCCATACCGACATCCACAGGATCCCCAACAACATCCACTGCCATACCAACATCAACAGGATCCCCAACAACATCCACTGCCATACCGACATCAACAGGATCTCCAACAACATCCACTGCCATACCGACATCAACAGGATCCCCAACAACATCCCCCGCCATACCGACATCAACAGGATCCCCAACAACATCCACTGCCATACCGACATCAACAGGATCCCCAACAACATCCCCCGCCATACCGACATCAACAGAATCCCCAACAACATCCACTGCCGTTCCGACATCAACAGGATCCCCAACAACATCCCCCGCAATACCGACATCAACAGGATCCCCAACAACATCCCCCGCCATACCGACATCAACAGCATCCCCAACAACATCCACTGCTATACCGACATCAACTGCATCCCCAACAACATCTCCCGCTATCCCGACATCTACAACAACCATGACACAGACTCCAACCACATCAACAGCAATTCCAACGTCGACGACAACCACAACACAGTCCCCAACAACTTCAACAGCGATTCCGACAACCACAACAGAGTCATCGACAACATCCACGGCAATTCCGACCTCTACGACAACCACAACAGAGTCATCGACAACATCCACAGCAATCCCAATATCTACAACAACCACAACAGAGTCATCGACAACATCCACAGCAATCCTAACATCTACAACAACCACAACAGAGTCCCAAACAACATCCACGGCAATTCCGACCTCTACGACAACCACAACAGAGTCATCGACAACATCCACGGCAATTCCAACTTCTACAACTACCACAACAGAGTCATCGACAACATCCACGGCAATTCCAACATCCACAACTACCACAACAGAGTCATCGACAACATCCACAGCAATCCCAACATCTACAACAACCACAACAGAGTCATCGACAACATCCACAGCAATTCCAACATCTACAACTACCATAACAGAGCCATCGACAACATCCACAGCAATCCCAACATCTACAACAACCACAACAGAGTCATCGACAACATCCACAGCAATCCCAACATCTACAACAACCACAACAGAGTCATCGACAACATCCACAGCAAACCCAACATCTACAACAACCACAACCGAGTCATCGACAACATCCACAGCAATTCCAACATCGACGACAACCACAACAGAGTCATCGACAACATCCACAGCAATCCCAACATCTACAACAACCACAACAGAGTCCCAAACAACATCCATGGCAATTCCGACCTCTACGACAACCACAACAGAGTCATCGACAACATCCACGGCAATTCCAACTTCTACAACTACCACAACAGAGTCATCGACAACATCCACGGCAATTCCAACTTCTACAACTACCACAACAGAGTCATCGACAACATCCACAGCAGTTCCAACATCTACAACAACCACAACAGAGTCATCGACAACATCCCCTGCAATTCCATCGTCGACAACAACTACAACCCAGTCTCCAACAACATCCCCTGCAATTCCATCGGCGACAACAACTACAACCCAGTCTCCAACAACATCAACAGCAATTCCAACATCTACAACAACCACAACAGAGTCCCAAACAACATCAACAGCAATTCCGACCTCTACAACACCCACAACTTAGGGTCCGACATCAGCCCCAATGGATATAACAGTAAAGTATTTTTTAATACAAAAGCATAAAAACTAATAAAGTGAAACAATAATATAATTTCTATTAAATATCTGTTAGTTATTGAATTTTATTTATGAAACTATGACTATTATCAAATGGCCATAAGGTATAAGTTCATAAATTATTTTTAAAAAGAATTTATTTGGGGTTTCTTACTTGATATAAAATTCCATTTCGTTATTAGTATTTATTGAACATTTCCACTTATTTTAATATTTTGAACACTGAACTGTTAATTCAAATTATCGGGTTTAAGTATGAACATATATAAATACTCAATAGAAAATTATGATTCACATTTATATAAGTTATTATATGTAAATAGTAACAGATGTCTACAAAATAAAAAAAAACATTAAGAAAATAACTTAAATGTGTCGTATTAATTTCAGCGTTTGGAATCTAGGCCAACAGACAAACTTCAGAATGCCAAAATTCATATAAAAACTTTCCCTTTTATTAATTAACACAATCATTAAATCTGGTTTGCATCGCTCTTTCCAATCCTAGCCTGGAATTATAGAAGGTTCAGCAAAATACAAGAGAACTAGAAAAGTCACTATGAATTACGTTAATTAGGATAAATCGAGGATTTGCTTTAATTTCCAGTATACGATTTTTTTATTCCGAACTGCATATAATTTTGCATTAATTTGCCTTTTAAAAAGGGTTCTTTCCAAATCAGATATAAACAATGAAGTAAAACAAATTAACCAAAGAATCTCACTGAACCACCAAAAATAAAACAGAAAGGTGTTGACATTTATGCAGTTTTCAAATGTACAGTACGAATCTATTTCTTACTTTAGGAATAAATGAAATACCAACTAGAGGTAAGAAAGCTTGGAGTAATGGACGGATCCTTATAAAAGAATATTTGTTGAAGAAACATCACTTAACATTCTGCTTTCCGAAAATAGCTTACATTCCTTTTTATATTTTAAGAAATAGAGAAATTAATCAATAATAATTTAAAGAGAAACGAATCAATATTTTTACAAATGAAGTAATCTTATGCACAGAGAACATCGCATAGTGAATTATATGTATGTTCTAAAGAAATTAGTATGTCAATTAGCAAAATTAGAAAGAATTGATTAACCAGTAACCTACTTTCCAACTCAAGGCAGACGTATAAAGACCGAAAAATTCAAAAATATGTTCAGTTTGTTTAACGTCGCCATGAAGATAATTTTAAGTGGTAAGTAAAAAATAATTAAACATTTAACTTTTTTATATTTAAACACGTATTTTTAGTGTTAGCCCTTGTCGTATGCCTTACTAGGCAATGCATTGGCCAATTGCACAGTGAGCAGTTACTGGCTGTGTTGAAAGCTAGTGGAGATGATCCCAAAACTCCACTGATTGTGCTTTCCAATCCCACAATAAGGCCAGCATTTGGGGAGTCAATCAAATCGGAACCGGATATGGAGACCACAGTAATTCCAGAATCTGCAACCACTATTTCACCAGCCAGTTTTACAACGGCTTCCACAGAGAAGCGAAATAAAAAAACACGACCTCCTCAGAAGCAGAAAGCTGGCCCAAATTATGAACCAAACCAGAGATTTTCAATGCAGGACCTATTGCTGATGCCCGGCATTTGGGAGAGCTCCCCAATTGTCGACCAGGGACCAATGACTACCCTAAACGCCCAACCAGTTTTCTATCCTGTTCCAGTTTATATTCCGTATCCGATGCCCTTTATGCTGAACCCACAGATACATCTGATGAGCAGACCGTCCAATGATAAAGTGGATGACCAAATCGCAATGGGCTTCCATGGGATGATGGGCGAAAATCTACTTAGAAGCTCTTTCCAGCAGGACAACGGGTCTGATTGGCACAAGATAATCGGGAATCGAGTGAAGCCGGTCAGCCAAGATGGCCCGAAAAAGTGGAGGGGAAAATGGCGAAAGACAACGACCACTACAACTACCACTTCCACAACTGAAGCTCCTGTTACAATGTCAACTGAGCCAACAAGATTGCTGTCGGATAGCAGTAACCAAAGTGATACTGTGCTAAAATCGATCGAAACCAATGTAAACAATGAGACAACTGGTGCTGCAAGCTAATTTAACAAAATAAAAGAAACGAATAACATGAAGCAAAAAAGGAATACCTGGAAGCTTAATTTGTATATGAGTGGTTAAGCCATTTTAAGAGTTTACTCCGTATTTCGTATTTCAACTGTATTTAAATAAAATCCGTGAAATCAAAATATTTTTAAAAGTGGATTTATTATTAATACAATAATTATATTTACATGAATTAAAGATTCTTATTTTTATACCCATGCATGCATTGTAGTCATAAATTGCAGATCTAAAAATAAAATCAAAAAATTTTTAATAATATAATTACTAAAAATTTCTTGTCGAATTAATCTTTAGAAATCTTTAAAGCTATTTATGCAGACATAAAGGGGCTTAAAAGGAACTGGAAATTAATTTGTTATCCGGATTAGCCAGACTTTACTGCGACTCCTCATCAATTCATTTAAAAAGTCAGCAGATTTGTGGCATACTTTCAGGCGGTCCGGTGTACTTACTTTCTCTCCATCTCTCTCCCAGTTTGAGAAAGGTAGTTCGTATCTGTGTGCGACTCGATTTATATGCACCTGTGTTGGTACGATTAAACTCACCTACCAACACCCAAAGTTGGCCGCATCTTTGGTGCGATGGAGCTGCCTCCATTCAGTTGGTTATCCACGCTCGCCGGTCAGCCACGTTTATCGCGCCACTCTGCTTGTTTTTATTGGCAGAAGCAAGCGTAAAAAGTGAAAGACACAACGGATTCTGGAAATCAAACTTAACAAATTTCTTCTTGTGAAAAGCGAAAGTGTCTGCCGGACAAATAACAAAACAACTCGCTAATTAGACACCACGCCATGACGAGCAACCAAAGAATTATGAGCCAATGGTGATGATCAGTGTTTGTCGCCGCAGTTACTGTGCGTGTTAATTTCCGGGGAAGCACCCTCGTTACAAGTGAGTAAAGTGAGGTAAAGTCAGAAAGTCGCACATTGCCTACACAATCGAATGGCCATGCAAATATCTGACCCAATTTCAGTTGCATGAGTGACCAACAGCTGGCAAGCCGGTTGCACTTATCAACCGAAAAAATGGAAACCCGTTTTGCAGGCGAAATGCGATGCATGTCGTCCGTGTGCATTTGGCCCAGTGGGTAAAAGTGAAATTCACTGCGGTCGCTTGGCTCCGCCAGCTGCCTTCGCTGGGTTCTTAAGCTCCTTAAAGACCTTCCCCCCGCCCACCTTGAGTTATTAGCGCATGCCAGATGGGAATCTCAACGCGCTCTAATACCCATTAGAATCCCAATTAGTGCTTCGCTGTTGGGCTTGCGTGCTCGACGGTCGTAAGTTCTTCCAGAACGAAGCAAACCGAAAATAAAAGAGTTATTTGCAGTGATAAACAAATTAGGAGCATGCCAGAAGAATGTAAACAAATGGCCGGGGCAAAAAGCCAAGCGCCAATTGTTGTGGTTCGCTCCACATAATCACACTTAATTGAAAACGAAACCTTTCAGAATAATTTGCAGGCGATAAACCGCAGCCATATGTGCATAATGCTTTTTATTCCGAGCACGAATTTGATTTTACTACACTTTTTATTGTCCATGGGCCAATAATTGCCAGTAATTTTAAACAATTTGTTGCGCTCCCCGGCAGATGGATAAAATGGTAAAAAGTACATTGAATCCGATCTGTTTGGACTTAATAAGCCATTAGTGAGTCAAGTTGGTTAACCGCAACGAAAGTGAGTTTGCTATAGATTTCTCTGGAACGCAACCGAAGAAATGCAGACGGAGTTAAAAAACTCTTAAAAATATTTGCACGCTAGTACAAATCACACCACACACTTGGCGAACTAAGTTACAGGCACGCACAAAGTGAAATTAGCAATCTATTAGATGCAATCCACATTCACTAGGCGTTCGACTGAAACCGAAAGTCGCTTCGGGCATCGGAACAATTTAATGAAATGCAAATATACTTGAAGCTTTACATAACCGCTTGTCGAGCGGAGCATTCGCGATGTTCGGATGCGTGTCAGCCCGAGAAATTGTCACATAAAAATGCAATAAAATCTCGCGGAAATGCTGCGACTGACAGTGGCAAAAAAAAAACAACTCGCAGGGAAAGCTTGTTACCTTACGAAAACGTAATCTGCCAGCCAGCCGAGAGCTGCTGGCCATTTTCAAGTGCCATTAAGATAGATGTAATTGAATCATTATTAAAAAGAGCACAAAGCACTCGAGTGAAAGCCAACAACAGAACGGCAGTCGTAAACAAATGTCTCTCGAGGGTTGCATAAATCCCAAAAAAATTATGCCAACACCGGCAATCCGTTAATATTTAATTTAAACACAAACAATTTCATCGGAAAGCAGATATAAAAAGAAGCCACATTAGCTAAATTATAAACCCAACAGATATTACTTTCTTCATTAACTAACCATTTTCATTCTGCTGTTTACTCTAAATACTAAATTAAAATAAACAACCTGCCCAAACTCAGCTACAGTTTGTATACTAAAATGTTTGAAGTCTTAAGCCATGCTTCTAAGCCGCTAACCTTTAAAGGCAACTAACGGTTGCAGCTGGGTCTTCGACTTGGCTTGAACCCGCGAAGAACTTACATCACATGGCTTGGTTTTTTTTTTTTCTTCTGGGGAGCGTGTTCTGCTGTCGCCGACTCCCTAAACTTGATTTAGCTGGCCATTATTTTTATAGCAATTGTGTACTCGCTGGCTTATGGCTATCTCTGTTGGCATGACATAAGCCGCCATGGCACTTTAATAGAATGCCTTTAATATGAAAAGCCATAACATCGCGAAGCGTTACATGAAACACATGTCGTTTATGCACATTACGCATTTGTACCGTCTGCAGAGAGCAACTAAGTAGCAGCTCGTTAAAAATAATAATAATAATAAGTGGTACTCCAGTATGCAGCTGTGCGCGTAATGCGGTCTAATTGATTGCATCGGAACATGATTATAGGCAGCTAAGCCGCTCGACTTTCATGTCTAGGCCCAAAATCAGCGACTATTTTCGGGCTAATTAGAATGCCGGGAAGGTCTCAGACGGGTTCAGAGCCAAAATAAGGCAGTAATAATGCGGTCAGAGTGCCAAGCACTCATATTGATATCTTGATCGTAAATGACATATTGGCTGAAGCACTTTCAATGACTCGGGAACAACAAAAGTCAAAAGGCGTACATACAGATGTCACATGTATGCCACCACAAATCTTTTGTTGCTCCTCTCATCGGAAGTGGTACAAGTAATGGCGATTTTATTTGACAACTTGATTGCTTTCTTTTGTCGCCCAGAACGGCTTTTCAATTCTGTTCTGGATTCAATCGCTGTGAACAAAAGTTAAGCTTTGTCGACGATTATTTTTTAGAACATTTTCATTTATTGGCTAATATTAGTAGGTCAACTTTGACTCAATCACGCTAGATACGAATGATAGAAAATCTATAAAGAAATATTCTACAATTCTTTAGCTGTATTGTACAATCCATTTTGGTTAGATATTTAATAACTTCATTTCGTATATTTTTATCAGTCGATCTTGACCCGTTATAGAAACTTTACGAAATTCAAAGAATATTGTAATTTGACACAGTAAAAAAGAAACTGTGGCCGGTCATCGATTTACAAGTCTGTCCGCTGTCTATTGACCCATTTTCTGGTATATCTGGATTTTAAGTTGCCGGAATAAGTACTTGTTAACCATATTGGCGCCATAAAAACATAATAAACTTTGTCGTTGTAGGGAAACCCGTTCATTGGACACCAAATGGCCGTGAAAAGCGCCGACTAGGGAAGAGAGCGTCGCAAAAACTACAAGGAAAATTAACGTCAAGCCAGCAGACAAACTGCACTCGAAGCAATCCGAAGCTAACTGGAAAATGGATAAACAAACATAGAGGAGCGAGTGTAGACGAAACAACTTTCAGCCGCGGCAAGAAATACAGTTAAGGTTTTGCGCGGCGGAAGAATCTAGGAAGAGCGACGTGTGAATGCAGGAGAAGATACCATTAACCAGCTACAAGATACAACCGATAGCGCACTGCAAAAAGTCATCGACAACCGACCGAACCGCTGAGAAGAGCGAAAAGCCAGAGAGCGACCGGTCTGCCTTAAACCTGGCCATGATCTTGGCCAACTGTTTGGGCCACAAAGCGCTCAGTTGTTAACCAGACGCGCACGCATGCACACACGAGGCGCGCGAACAGGTGATTTGCATATCCACGAGATACAAGTAACTTCCAGATACGAAACCGTTAGGCCGTAGGTGTGTCGCTGTGAAGTAATTGCAGGTAGCTAGCTAGATAGCCGACTAGAGCAAATAGAAAACGCGCTAAATGCGACAGCGAAATTCCAAACAAACCAGTCGAAAACAAACACAACGAAGAAAGTACATTAAAATCAATAAAAAAAAGAATTGAGCTGCTGCGTCCGACAATCAATGGAATTGAGTTAGCGTGCTAAGCCGAGTGCCTCATAAATTGATTTGTCGATTGGCTAATGGTTTCGCCAATAAAGCCGCCTATTGTGTCCGCTAAAACGAAAGGTTCCCAAACACGTACCCCGGTGAAATCAGCTAAATAAACTGTTGGGTTGCACTGAAATTGCAGGGCCAAGGTGCAATTCCAATAGGAAAAGACATAGCAATTGCACTTGCAATTGCAGGTTGAAGGTGTGAAGGAGCCGTCAGCAGTGCTAACTGGCTGAGTGAAACCAAAATAAAACGAAACTGAAATGCCCAACACATACAGTGCTTTGCCCCATAATTGGAGCTCAGGTGAGAGCCAGCGACAGTGGACATCCTCCAGTAGAAATCGCACCTGCCACCCAGTGAGCATGGCCAGATCAACGAGTGGCCACTTGATTTTCCTCCTCTTGATCTGCCTAATAAACTCAGCCGCCAAAGCGGATGGAACGGCTCGGAATGGTCGTCTTGGCCGTCATCTCTCCACCACTCCTTTGAGCCATCTGGCCATGGAACCGCAGCCAACCGAGGAGCAGGAGATGGTTACCGAGTCACCAACGGAATCCCCAGAGGATGTGGAGCTTGCGACGACGACGGAACTGCCGCCGGAAGAAGACTGGCAGCGCCTGGTGAACGCCACAGAGTTTCCCACGAGGAAGCCAATGGACAAAGTGGCTCCCACTGATTCGCTGCTCCTCAGACTGGCCCGGCGATTCGCCAGTGGAAACGAGCTGTGGGACGGCCTTGTCCGCGATTGCTATCTAAAGCCAGATGTATCCTGCTTCCAAAAGAACGTCTTCAGCTACCTGGATACCGCTCTGGATGTGCAGGACGTGAATGTGACTCAAAGGCTAAAGTTCTTCAAGAACCAAGTGGACTACCAAGTGGAAAAGGAGAAGGAGGAGCACTCGGAGGCACGTGCCGGTAAGTGGCAAGGAAATCTAAATCTAATCGATTTGTTGCCTTTTACTATTAGTAACAAGTTGCTAGGGTCACTAGTTGAATTATAACTGATCATAATATAAATACCACAGTTTTATTCATGTTTGGATAGATACAGCAGTTTCTACAGTGATAATACCAATTGAAATTTTCGCTTTAAAGGTTTTGGTTGCTTTTAATCCATGCCAGTTAGCTGACAACGAATTCCTGGTTTTCAAATTGTATATTTTTTCTGCAAATTAACTTTAGCTTAAAGCAACTTATGTAAGAGCCCTTGTCTATGCTCGCGTTTATGTGTGCGATCGGTTTTCACATCGATTCTTTTTCTCGTTTTGTATAGCTATGTATACCTGAGCACGTCCGAAAAAATTTTTTTTTTTTTTTTTTTTTTTTTTTTTTGGATATATTAATTTAAAACTGTCCTTCGCGGACAATCATTAAATTTGATGACTAAACTTAACGGTAGAGAATTAATTGATTACATAAATTGTTGCGAAACTATACAATAACTGTCGATATTGTATGTATGATGTATATAATAATGTATGTATATAATTTAATTTAATTTGCGTGTCTAATCCCAGAGAGGTCCAAAGGGTGTGATCGGTGCAGCCTCCTGGTGCGTTGACTGGTGTCCAGCAGGTCTTGTGCCAGGTTGTTTGGGTGGTCTTGAAGCCTCTGCATGTACTGCCTGCTGCTTTTCTTAATCTCATCCTTCACCCAGGGGAAGCTGAGGACCTCGTGTATAGTGGCATTATCGTGGAAAGGGTGAGCGTTTGTGACTGTGCGGAGCGTTTTGTTTTCGAATGTCTGGATAATGTTGATGTTACTTTTCGATGCAGTGCCCCACAGTTGAATGCCATACGTCCAGATTGGCCTTATGATCGCTTTGTAGATAAGGAGCTTAGTGGAAGTCGGTAGCTTAGATTGTCTGCCCATCAGCCAGTAGAATTCACGGACTCGGTTCTCCGCCTGTTTCCGCTTCTTTAGCAGGTGTGGTCTCCATGTAAGTCTCCTGTCCAGTGTAAAGCCAAGATAATTTGGATTGGCTACCTCTGGGATTGGGAACCCGTTGAAACTGACTGGTGGGCAAGTGCCGCGTCTAGTTGCGAAGGTGGTAGCGGTTGACTTGTCGCTGTTTACCGATATATTCCATCTCGTGTGCCACGTGTTCAGTAGATCTAGTTGTTCCTGCATAGTCTGGGAGGCCTCTGCTGGGGTATCTGCTGTTGTTAGGAACGCAGTATCATCGGCGTAAGTGGCTGCCATAATGTACTGGCTCGGTATCACCGGCAGGTCAGCCGTATACGCGTTGTAGAGGAGCGGACCGAGAACGCTTCCTTGGGGAACTCCTGCACGGGCTTCTTTGACGTCTGAGCGCGCTTCTCCACACCTGACGGCGAATCTTCTGCCCTCCAGGAACGATTTTAAGAACTTGAAATATGGCTGGGGCAGGCCGTTTTTGAGCTTTAGGAGGAGACCGGGGTGCCAAACACGATCAAAGGCTTGCTTAATGTCCAGCATTACTGCTAGGCAGTATTTCTTATTCTCAAAGGCGTCCAGGATATATTGCGCTACTCGGTGGCCTTGCTCTGGTGTCCCGTGGCGGCGCCTAAAGCCAAACTGGTGATCAGGGATCAGACCAGCCTCCTCAATCACCGGCAATACTCTGGTCAAAAATACTCTTTCGAGTATCTTGGAGAGTACTGGTAGTAGGCTGATCGGGCGGTAGGAGGCGGGATTGGCTTCGTGTTTACCAGGCTTCAGGATCATAACTACTTCGGCGCGTTTCCATGATGAAGGGAAGTGCCCCAATTGCAAGCACTTATTTATTATGGTCGTGATTAGTGACTTGCTAATAGGGGGGAGGAGCTTTAAAGCAATGGCATTGATGGCATCATCGCCTGGAGCCTTGTGGTTACCCATTGCCGCTATTAAATTGCTGATTTCCTCTTCCGTGGCCTGGGGTATCGACTCGGAGTCAAAGAGAGGTTCTGACAGGAGCCTGGCTGTTTCGGCTGCTTCATTTGGGGAACATCGATTGGCTGGTGTGAAGACTTCCTCCAAGTGCTCGGCGAATGCGTTGGCTCTTTCGGTCTCAGTTCTGCACCATGAGTTGTCTTGTCTTCTGATGGGCGGGATCCTCTTCAGTGGCCTCTTGATGCGCTTGGTAACATTCCACAGGTTGTGGTGGGGATCACCCGGCGCGAGATTACCAACAAAGCTGTCGAGGGCCTCCTTCCTTAGCCTGACCAGAGTTTCCTTCAGCTCCTTGGTGGCTCTGTTGAGAGCTGTTTTGTCTCTAGGGTTCCTGGAGAGGAACCAAACCCGTCGGAGACGCCTTTTCTCTGACTTGAGCTCATTAACCCGAGGATTCCAAAAGTGGACGTCTCTACTTCTGTCCCTCGTTTGGTTAGAGAACCTTGGAGCAGCATAAGTTGCTGCCTCCTGAATTTGCGAGGTGAGGTTCACAACGGCCGCATCTATAAGTTCAGGGGTATCCAATGGTGGATTAGTGACTGTCGAGTTGTTCAGCCAGTGGTGGTATTTGCTGATGTCGGACGTTTTGAAGATTAACTTTTTACCCGCGGATCTCAACATGGCTGAGGCGTAGACCGAAACGGCAATGGCACTATGGTCCGAGAGAAGGTCTTCCACCTCCCTGGTCTGGATTCTTGCCGGGTCCAGGCCGCCAGAGATCGCAAAGTCCAAGATGTCTGGAGTTTTTGCAGGGTCAGTGGGCCAGTATGTTGGCGTCCCAGTTCCGTGGCAATTGAGGTTGCGGGAGAGAACCTGCCTGCATAGCGCGCGTCCTTTTGGATTGCATACTCTGGAACCCCACCAAGTGTGCTTGGCGTTAAAGTCACCTCCTATGACGAATTTGGGGCCGAGGCTGTCCAAAAGCGAAGAGAAGCAATCGTCCGTGGCTCTAAATCTGGGTGGGCAGTAGGCAGCAGCTAAGGTAATGTCTCCGTGGGTGGTGCTTACCGATATTCGGGCGCATTGCACCCAATCCTCTTGAATTGGTGGTTGGGTGTCGAATTTGATGCAGCTGCGAATAAGGATGGCGGCGCCGCCGCGTGCTGAACCATTAGGGTGGATGGCTGACACGAGGTCATACCCCCTTAAGGTGAAGTAGGACCTGTCTGAAAAATGGGTTTCGGATATGAGGAGAATATCTGCTTGGTTGGTCTTGCAATAAAGCTCGACCTCTGGCCTGTTGTTGATCAGGCCGTTTGCGTTCCAGATGGTTATGTCTAGTGCTGATTGCATAGGGACTTACAGACGGTTGCCATCATCTGATTCATTTGACTCATTACCTTCTCCATCATCTGATTCGTTTGACTCATCGCCTTCTCCATCATTTTTTCAAACATGGCTTCCATTCTGCCCATTATTGTTTCCATCAGGTTGTCAAAATTGGCCTGAGTATGAGGGATGGCATGTGTCTCATCAGTTGCCTGCTTGACAGCGTTGGCAAAACTAACGTTAGGAGTAACCTTGCTGCTGCTCACAGTGTAATGGGCGCGTGGGGCTGAAGCCAGCTTTGGAGCGAGCATGCTTTTGGCCTTCTTATATGCGGGACAACCTTTATATGAGGCTGCATGCGGTCCTTCGCAGTGCAAGCAATGGGCCGGCTTATTATTATTTTTACACTCAACGGTTGGGTGGCTGTCTCCGCACTTGACACACCTGTGTTCTAGGTGGCAGTACCGTTGGGTATGTCCAAATGCCTGACAGCGATAGCATTGCGGCACGTCATTAAACTTTATCGGTGGCTCGATTGTCACCACTGATCTGCAAAGTCGCGTAACTTTATAGGCCTCCTTGTTGTTCTTGGCCGGCTCGAGATTGGCGAAAAATATGTTAAGTGGCTTTTTGGTACTTCTTTGGGTGGGGTTGTAGAGGTCTCTGACCTTGTGTCCGTGACGGTTTAGCCCATCCCGAATTTCCTCTGGGTCCGTTGAGTAGTGAAGACCTTTGATGACTACTCTATAGGCACGTTCGTCTCGGGGCTGGAAGGTTTGAAACCTTTTATTGGACTTGGCCAAGAAGTCCTTCAGGGCGGAGAAGCTTTCCTTGTCCGGGGTCATCACGCGAACGTTGTTGTTGCTTGCCATTTTCAGTGTGAACTCCACATCATTGCCAAGTACTCCAGCAATGCTATTAGTGAGAGCCTTGATATTGGTCACATCCGGTATGAAGATTGGTGGTGGCTTGAAAGTCCTGAGAGTAGTCTTGGGTTTGCCCGAAAAAATGCCTCTGCCACTTCCAGTAACTTTCACTTGCCGCGTTTTGATTTGATTTTTTACGATTTTAGCTGCGCCAGAGAGCAGCAAAGTATCTGCTGCGGCAACGATCTCCCGTTTATGTGAGTCACGGCGCTTTGACTGCTCTCAATTATGCGGCTATTTACCAGGCATCACATCACATCAGATGTTTTCTTTGGCTCATAGCATGGCCAGCATTGTAAAAAGCGGCCATTAAGAGCCATCGGGTCGGTCAAGAATTATGTAAGCGGCTAGAAACCATTAAACCATTAACTTAGGAGTTAATGGTTCTTCAAGTATTAAAGGATTAAAGTGGTAGAATTTGAATAAATTTCAAAATATTACGCTTAAGTAAATAAATAAAAATTGGTGCAGTAGAATTTTTTATGAAAGGATTAGTAATAAATATCAGTATTCCAAGTTAATTAAATTAAATATTGTTTAAGAAGCCAGTAGTAACTAGTAAGCTTTTTCTTTAATTATTCTTTCTTTAATTGATAGTCAAACATGTACATTCTTTAGTCTATTTTACCATTTATACAATATTAGCAATTTACAGGGATATTGGAGAAATCTACCAAATTAGCTTATGAAGATGTTTCGACAATTCACATTTAAGTCTAATTTTAGCTGTTTAAATGTATCTTTATAAGTGTTAGCCCCTACGAAAATGTTTCCAAGCGGAAGCGCGCAACTTCCACTTTCGCATATAAATGGAAAATTATTTTTAAGTACAACGCAAACTTTAGGATGTGCATATTTACTTCAAGTTGCGCTAGAACATCCTCATCCAGCATGCCGCCGAGTGGTGGAAATCGCTTTCAGGAAAACTTTCATTAACCCAAAAGCGTCACTCATAAATGTTTCACTCTTATAAATTCTCGAATACCCCGATTCCCAAGCAGCCAGTCCGGAAACCCCGATCGAGGAAGTGACCAGCGCTCTATATGGCAAGAGCATCAAGTTTGCCATGACCCACGATCTGGAGGTGGACCTGCCCGAGGTTATGTTCAATGGCGCCACCTTTCGCATCTCGCCGCGGGCCATCGAAGGCAACGGAATCATCGCCAAGCTGGAGCTGATTCCCAAACAGGTGGTCAAGGCCCGACTGGCCGGGGCGATAATCCAGAAGAAGATACGTAAGTAATACTCGCAATTTGTTTCCCCATCACGCAGTTGCAGATGCAGTTGCAGATGCTGAAGCAGATGCAGATGCAGATGCGGTTCTGCAGTAGAGGCCGCTTTCACTCTCTGGCCAAACGGCATCCAAAAGTCTGATTCGATTGCTACTTTCGTTTGTCCAGAAAAATTTCTACGCAGCAAACTGGTGCTGTCATTCCTCGCATTGCTGCTGATCATTAAAATCATCAAGATCAAGTTGTTCTGGCTCCTGCCAATCGTCATCGGAGTTGGTGCGGCCAAGAAGCTGCTGCTGAAGTTCCTGCTCTTCCTGTTCCCAGCGCTGTCGCATCTCTTCAAGCTCTGCTCGCACTACCAGCAATCCTATCACGCACCCGCCAAGTACCACCACCACCATCACCTCATCGATCATCATCACACGGTAAGCACCAGATGATATTGCACAAATTGCAACTGGAAAGTTGACTGGCAAAATTAGAGACGAGAGAAAACCATATGATAATTACTTAACTTGGTTTAAAATAGTATCAGTTGTTTGCCAAAAATGTAGGTTAGTCATGGATCAAGGCATAGGATTCGTGAAAATTGCAATGGTACTAAAGTATTTCTTAAAAAATTCTTTTATTTCCCAAGTTAGTTTGATTGCAGCTTAAAAGCCCATAAAAATACCATTTCATTATAATTGGCAAACATTTTTAAAATGAATTTTAATAGTTATTGGTAGTCATTTTACTCAGCATTCATTTTATTTGCTGTATCTGCTGTTGTGTGTAAATTTTACAACGCATGTAAAACGAATACATTTTGATGACACTGAGATATGACATTCGGTTAAACAAAAATTTCTTCGATTCCATTCAGTATTGCCAACTGGTTTGGGCTGGGCCGCTTATATTTCGGCCGTATTTTTGGAGAAATTTCATTAATAATCTCGATGGGATTCAGTGTTGTCTATAGGCCTGCCGGTCGGAAGTCGCTTTTGTTCGCGTCCCCGGAAATTCAATTAGAAAAGTCTAAAAGCGCGTCCTCCGCCGCCAGTTGAAAAGTATTTCCATTGAAGGTTCCCGACTCCGAGTTGGCATAGCACGTGCCCTGGAAATCTCGAAATGAGCTCACGATGACGCAGACAGCTCGCAGCTTGACATGTCGTCAAATCAAATCCGTCTTTCAATTGGGCCGTTAGTGGGGAACAGACATGGCTAAGTCAGTTGCCACCCGGTTTTCTCACGAAAGAGTGCACACGCGTAGATACTCGTATTTATGAGATGCTTATGCTCGCATACGCAATCGAAAATGCCGCTAGGAGTTGAAATTTAACTGGGACCCAGGAACCTGAGCTGTCGGGATAATCCGGGTCTCCATGTTTGCATACGGCAATCCTCCCTCGGTCGGATTTCCCCTTGAGTTTATTTCATAAAACGACCGCTTAGACAATTATAATCCTTTACACACGTCGTTTATTGGCGTTTAGACCAACTACGACAGCTGGAGAAAGTGCGATTCCACGGGGAACACTTGCAGCTCATCTTGTTCCCCAATGGAATATATGAATTTCTTAACATTTCAGGTGCTGAAAGAGGAAAGCATTGGCGGCCATAAAAAATGGAATATCGATAGGGGAGTAGCTCATATGAATTCCAAGTGTGAGTTTACACCCGGGTGGCCAATGAAATGCGCATATTTGCCAGACAACATGCAGTCTTTAAACATGCTCGCTGGTTGCCCTGTCTGCTTTCGCACTCGGTGTAAATTAAATTAAATCACAAAGTGAAAGACTTTCCATCCAGCCATGAGGACCCAGAAACACCCACTTAACATGTCGTCTGTTTGTGAGCGTTTGTCACCTCTTTGCTGGGAGAAGTTTTCAGGCCGCACAGCATGAAATACGATTCGAACTTGGCGCACAATAAAAATCTGAAATAATAGCCAGAACTTCAACCTCGAGTCCAATTGCCAGGCAATGACACAGTCGCATACATATCTCCGCATTTTGTTCGTTATTTACGACATTCAGGCAGTCATTGAACCTACTTTCTGAGTTAAAGCCATCTCATTCCCAAGACAAAGTCGCCAGAATAATGCGTATTATTTGGTCGGTTCAAACATGACTATAAATAGCCAACGAGATTTCGAGATTGGGGGGAGCACTCGAAAGGGAAGCCCTCCAGAGCAATGAGAAAAGTTTCGCTGCCGAGTTTATTAAATGTCATGTCGAAGCCTTGTATAGTAGCACCGACTGTTTTATTACACATTCTGAACGTTGAGTCTCCCATGGCAGCACTGCAATACAAATATGTTGCAATCAACACCCTTAAACTAAGTCAAAATACTAAAACTGGAGATTTAGAATCAAAATCTCAAATCTATGTTATTTCCCATTTATACTACATAGAACAACACAGCTAAAAGCTTTCGACTGTTATTCCTGATTAATTTATGATCAAACTTTGTAAACAAAAGTCTTAGATATAATAGGGAAAAGTCCAAAATGGATTGTGCAGAAAAAAGTTAAAATTAAAATTAATATAAATTACCGAGGGTATATTTTCCAGCAACAGATAGTAAAGTCTACAATTTGTTTGATTAATATTCATCCAATTCTCAGGTTGTTCCGCCATGGCACAGTGGTGAGCACCACTCGGTTCCGGAAATCATTTATACCCACCCGCCGAAGGGCCATCCGTCCGCCTATCTCCACGGCGCTCCGGTGCACGAGAGCTACGGACCCGGATTCGAGCACTTCGAGGGCGCCTGGGAGAACAGCGGTCCTGGCCTGGGATCCGAGTAAGTTCCGCTTCTCTAGACAGCACTCACGCTTTCCGCATCCGCATCCGTAACTGTTACTGTAACTGTCTGTGTCTCTGTCTTGTTTCTAAACCACTCTCGAACATACCACACACGCATGCGACTTGCATCACCGAACTATAGATACATAGGCGATATAAATCGCGTTGCACAAATAGAGGAGAATGCCCATTTCTTTAAGCCCCACCCGGCGAATGACGCCGGGGTCCTGCATGCTTGGGGCCTTGGCACCACACAACAGGCACAACATCAGACGCACCAGCCACATCAAAGATGGCCTGTCACCCAGCAGGCGAGGCCACCCACCCAACTCAAACAGCAGCAGGCGCAGCAGCAGACGCAGCAGCATCAGCAGCAGCAGCAGCTCAAGCTTCAGCTGCAACAGCAATTAAGTGCTCAGAAAGTACAAGCCTCTAGTCACAGTTTAAACCCATTTCAAAGTCAGGACAAACAAAGGTACATGCCACTCAGGGGCAACCGAAAACCAACAAACAAGTACACCCACGCACATGGAAACTCACTAGCACCGCCACAGAAAAACACTCAACACACCACAATACCCATAAATTAGGCCTTAATATAGTCTACTAACCCTGAGGGAAGTCCTTGTATTTTGTGATGTCTTGCTTTACAACAGTCTGCACTGAAAACCAGAATGCTTATTTTGTTTGATATATGCTCTTTTGTATAATAACCATTGAGTTCTAAATGCTTTATTATCTGCTTATTATCTTTAATATATGCCTGACCCTATATCAACTACTATCGATTTTCTGGAAGCCTGTTACTTATGTTTAAAGACCCATTTCCGGTATCTGTTTGTTTTCTTACCACTCCATATGTCCTTCCCGTTCCCGCTTATCCAAATGTAATTAAAATTCTTTAATGAAAGCCAAACAACGCCCGCCGCTGGTTGGCAATTGTTGCCAATTAAAAAGAGCAGCGAAAAGGAAATTTGATTCAGAGCTCCAATGGCACTATTGCCCCGCCCAGGCTGACCCACCCACTTAGCCACTCACTCACCCAACCAGCCACACCTGCCAGCGGCACCTAATTTCCCTCGCTTTTCCAGCTCAAGGCCGGCACACACGCAGCACCATCCGGTGTACGTCCCGGGACAGGGACACCATCCGCCGCAAAATGTTCCCGGACTGACGGCAGCCGCACAAATTGCCGCGCAGTACGATCCAGCGCGCAACAATCAGCATCCGCAGCAACCGCCGCAGCAGCCAAATCACGCTATTCAGGAGCCACAACTTTCGGTGCGTATCACATTACAGACCATTAAGTATGTTTACTACTACATTCGCACCATTTATACGGAATTCGCACATGTGCATTTATTGTACATACATAAAAAAGGACTCTGTGAAATCAGATATCCCACACATATGGTTATTGGTGGTAGCAGGAGTTGCGTCATTTCCATTTAAAACACACAAAACAAGGTCTAATAAAATGGGTGCAGGTATACTCCATACACTTGCAGTAACCAAATGGGTGAATAACGATTCGCAGTTAAATACTGGAAACGATACCAGAAACAAAAGGATATTTTTAGAATTGTTTCAAAAATATTTCTGAAATCCATTTCATTTTGTTAAACACAAGATGGACTTTATGTACTAAAATTGCTATACAATTTCCACTTTTAGTTTACTGAGACACCTGCATATTTTTTGGGATAAATATACATATAGTGATGGACAAAATGTAGGAAACTTTGCTGAGGAAATCCCCTTGGAAGAATTATAATATATTTATTGCTGGCTGGTCGCCCAAGTACTGTAACTTTCCCAGCCAGCGCTCTTCAGAGCAGCCGGTCACTGCCACCAACTACTTCTGGTCTGGTCCCATCATTAGGGGCTTCCATTTGCCGGTTGTACATTTGCACAGCTGGACAACGACGCACTCAAGCAGGCTGCTGCAGTTTCACTGGCAAACAATCGTCTGGCACATGGCTGTGTTTATTGACACTTTCCTCAAAAGTGCAAATTGTTTTCCTATGATGCAAATTGCCTTGTCCGCATGGCGGGCGTGTGTGTAGGTATGGTGACTCCTTTTCTCTTTTTGCCCAGCGACACCATTTCGCGGACTGCAAGCTGCAAACTGCAGGGCTTGCAAGCTGAATGGCTTGGCAAACAGTTTGGCCAGACCAACAAGCCTAACAGCCGGCTTACTGACTGACTAACTGACTGACTGAGACATGGTGACGGTTTTCACTTTCAAGTGAGCAAAATGCCGGCCATGTGGGCCCGGCTTTCGGCTTGTCAACTAAGCCATAATTAAAATGCACTTTGCCATTGCACTGCCCGGCAGAGTGCACAATCCGTTGACTTGCAAAACACCCCGCTGTTCAGCTCAATTAAATGAGCACACCTCGCCTTAACCAAGTTCCGAATATGATGGGAACTACGGAGTTGTCGGGAAAGTGTGCCAGCGGGTTTAGTTTGGTCCGATGAGCTGTCCGCCACAGAAGGTTAGCAGCTCACGCAAACTCAACCCTTTTCACACAAACTGGCATTTGCTGCAACTTCCCACATAATGTGTGTGCCACGTTTTCGACTTAGTCGCACGGCATGTTATTATTATAGTTTGGAACTTTTGATATAATTAGATTTTATGAAGAAGCTAATCCTACTTGAAGGCTTATCTCTAAGGTCTCTAATATTTAAATAAAATCAGTTAAAAACACTATTCAAACTCCCACCTGAATGAAGGAACATTAACCAACACTATAGTCTACAATCGTAAATTTAAATGATATCTATTTCCGGTTTCTGCAATCACCATTATTTCTTTGTAATATTCATATATTTCTTTGTAATATTGTATTTGACAAAGAGAAACAACCTAATTCGGTCGATGATAAATTTTCCAAAATGTTATATCCTACAGCCACTTTTATTATCATTACTATATTGAATAAATGTCAAATAGTTCGATTTTTCTAGTGCATAGCTAAAAAATGTCTCTCCTCTTGTCCTCCATTTTTTTCCAGCCCGAATTAGCAGCCCAGCTGAAGGAGGCTATCCGCATTCAGGCCGAGCAGCGGCTCATCCAGCAGCAGCAGAAGATACTGGAGCACCAGCCATTCGTGCAGGATGGACAGGTTTGCAATTGCCCACATCCGCCGCTCTCAGCTGCCACCATGATGAATAACTTGTGCGCTTTTTGTGACTTTCCAGCCGCTGTATCCGCTCAACTACGATCCGTTCTACAGTCCCATTCTGTTGAAAATCGACAAAATCATTGAGCAGCTCGGAGTGAAAAACGACCTCTGCAAGGAGCGCATTGTGTGCAGCATGTACAAAGATCCGGCCACCTACAGTCCGCACAGCAATTTCATTTCCGCGGAGCTGAGTCGGTAAGTCCTTAATAGTTATTATACCAAATACCGGATAATAATGGAACTATCATTAAATATATAACGTAGTAATAGGTCTGTGTAAAGGATTAGCGCAAGAATGGTATTTAAGGCTTTGTAAACTTTACTTAACATCAGATACTAAATCTCGCAGTTAGCACGAACTGAGAGCATAGTGTATAGTAGTGGTAAAAAGTATCTATGAAGTCTGCTAATCGAACGATCTCTCTTTTGGTCATAAACGCCCGAGTCAGGCTGTCTTTATGGCTTTATGTGGGCCGTGAACTCCGACTTGTCATTTGCCACAAAACGTGTCATTCTGTGCTCTAATTGCTCCGCAGGCATTGCAAATTGTGATGTCAGGCAGTCAAAACTGAGATTCATTTTGCCGCTAAGCCGGCCAAGTTGAATTGCCATGAGTTTTCGCTGCGGGTAAAGGCTTAATGGCCCACCACGAATTCGGTGCCCCATCATTGCCTTTCAATTAATAGGCAAGAGCGTGAAAAGAAAGTGGAACTCGGGGCTGTCGGAGTGCAGCTTGTCGTCGCAAGTTCGTGGCTGTCGCATCGCATCTCCTAATTGAACTGCACACTGCACATGGTCAGCCACGTGGAACTGCCTGCCACAGCCGCGTGCCAGCGTCACCATCGTCATCATGGGGTGGAGTGCAGCGGAGTGGAGTGGCGTGGAGTTTAGGTGGGTTCCACCCACGTCGGTCACTCAGCGGGCACTCGAGCATGTCGCAGACCAGATAAACTCCCATTTCGTATTCATCATATTTCTCATGGCTCATTATCTTTCGGGCCATGCCCATAGACTTTTTTTCCGCGCCGACAACAATGGGTGCAAAATTGTTAGGCCCGAGATAACAGCCTTAACAAAAATGCGAATGACAGCCGGGTGTCCCAGGAGGAGACCTAGTCCCTTATGTTCGTGTGATTTATGAGTCGGCGCGCCCAATGACAAGTCATTAATTGAGTGGCCCAAAGTGTGCTTAATTGCCTTATCGGGACGCCGAGTGACAAAGGCTAGGAGCTCAGGTTTTCGGTCATCGTAGTTGAATATTAATTAAAATAAATTGGACTAATGAAAGCCAGCGTTTGTTTAGAGCGTCTCCCGTTTGCAGGCATGCGCATCTATAATGACAACAATCATAATTAGTTGAAAGCGTATTGCTTCCCCGAATTCCAATTCAATCGGAAGAGCATCGAACTTATGAAAACAATTTTAGTGTCAGCCGAAGGCAATGGTCCTTATATTTTAATTAGACTTAGTTATTGTTCCATCAACAAGGTAAGGCATAATAACAAAGGGGCCTAATTAAAAATAATACGACACCGGTATGTACATACAAATTCGAAGATGCACTTTAAAGGAATAGCTGTGAACAATAGAAAGTAATTTACTTAAGCATAACTCTACCGAAACAATGGAAATAAATCTGATCAAAGAAGAAGACGATTTTAGGAATAGCAAGCAAGAAATTCAAACAAATTAAAAGTCCTCATGGATGGTTAACCAATCAAATTCAATTGAAAAACTGGACCTTTGCCAGATCAAGTTACAAAAGTTTAGGTTCATTCTGGGCCAGTTTTATTCGGCTGTAGCTACTTACTTGCGTAGCAGAGGCGGAAGATACAGGACGATATACTGGAACACATTAAAAGTCAGACAACACATCCTGGCACCAGGTCACGTCCTCCCATTCTTCCTCGGCGGGCAAAGAGCATAGGGAATCAGTTTTTCCTTGGCTGATGTGAGTGCGATTTTCCGGCCACCACCTTCTGCCATGGCTGACTAGTCACATGAAATCCATTAGCAACACCCCGCCCACTCAATCAATTGCCGCAGACGCCTCCAGTTTAAGAATTGCACGAGCGGCAGGATGAGGAATTGGTGTCGGTGGCTTTTGGCTGAAACACGATGTCTGGCACACAAAAGGCGCGTGTTTGTAAGCCCAAAAGTACGCAAAAGCGAGTCGACCTGCTCCCATGAAAACTTTACTGCGATGGGCCGAAGTGGCAAAGTTAATTAGCCGACTTCCTGGCACCCAACAAAAAGGCATTCATGGGCTTTGGCTTTGACTCTAAGGCCTGCAGCTGGAGGTAACAAACTAAAAACACTCAAAAGAATCCTCACCTAGAATCTGTTTTAAAATAATACCCATTGCGCTGCGTATTAAAATTAAATAATAGAAATTGGAAATTATAGCAAAATGTATAGAATTAATCAATATTTTATTATTTAAGATATATATATTTATAATTATGGGAATAATGGGAAAAAAAAGTTAATCTTTCCTTATTTATAACTTCTGAAGCACTATATATATTTATCTTAGGTTATAAAGGTATATTTTATAGCTTAAAGTAGACCAGCATTAAATTCAGTCATATAATTTTCGAGTGTATATAAAAGGCAAGATGAGAAGCATCTGCAGAAAATACCATTTAATTAAACACGCGAAAGTTGTTGGGCAAAAGTTTATCATTTTGTGTCTGTTGCAGCGATACCAGCGAACTGGAGCCCGTAACGCATGCGAATGAGGCAGTGCGTCGCTTCTACCGGCTAATTCAGGCTGCCCGGGATGGCCAGGATCAAAAGGACTGCCCGAGCCTGTACCCACAGTGCAATATGCCGGCCAAGTGAGCCGGAGGTCGCCAATCTTCGAGAGAGAGAGAGACGTTAAACGTGAACGAGCAACTTTGAAGTCAAATTTTCCTTGTTAAAAACCGAACTGTAAATAGGCTAAAACACTTAGACTAAGCTTAATTTATTTGTTAGACTCTTATTTATTTATTTATTTATTGTAGTCGAACGGTAAAAAACTAAATGTCAATTTGCGCTTTTTTTGTCACCTAGCCGCTGCTTTAATATTCATTCTGATTTTGTTCAATTTTACAAACAAATTATTCACTTCAATCGGCTGCGGTCAGTACACTTTTTAAATTTCCCACACACTCGTGAATGGCACACGAATAATTCACAGACAATTTACTAAAAATACCATATAATGAAATCAGAATGTTTATTAATTGCCGGCCAGACGGATGCGGCTGCAAATTCAATTAGTCAATACGCAAAAATTGTTATTAGAGGAGTTTTTGTCGCCAGCACATAAAATGGAAAATAAATTGAAATTGTGTTAAATTTGTATCTTTCTAACTTTGGGCGGTCAGGTTGAAGCAAATAAAGGAATTAAGAGAAATTTAGTCAATACTCGAATATTTGTTCATGAAAATGCTGCCACAAATAAAAGTAGAAAAATTGATTTTTAATACATTAAACATAAAAATAATTCTGAAGGCTAAACCACTCTTGTTGATTGAAAATTCAAGTTAAACATATGGTGTATTTAAATGTGCAACACGGTATAAACTTTAATATATTATGCAATAAATTCAATAAATCATGAAATCATGATTTCCATTTTACTCACAAGTATCAATTAAAAGGTTCAATAAAGCTGAAATTCAATTAAGTGTTTTCTTTAAACATTTAAAATGCTAAAATTATTTTATGAAATACTAACTAAGACTTTTTTGATTCATTAAAAAGTTATGAGCAAGTTAACAACCGCTAGGTGGAGCCAGTCAGTAATCTGGAGAGCAGTCTATTTCCTGCGTGCATATCGCCATCTCGCTTGCTGGGTAATAGGTATCTGATAGTCTTTTAAGCTAGAATTTAATTACAATTTGTACTATAATTTCTTGAATTAATTTCGTTTGAACCACGCACAACATAATCAATCATAAAAGCAAAATTGAATTGATTTGGGACCTGGTGTAATTTGGCATAAATATTTATACTTCTTTGACTTCGACCGCCTGGCTTTGGGATCAATGCTGCTAATCCAGGCTATGTTCATCAATATTTTAGAAGGTTATTTTCGAAACCCACATGCTGGGAATCACTCACTCAGACCAGCAGTTTCGATAATAACACGTTTTCTTTGCATAAATCAAGGCGCTGTGGGCTCAGCAGGAATGGCGTCTAATTGTCGTCGCTGGCAAACATTCAAAATGGAAGGGAACCTATTTGCATAAATAAATTTATTAGGCAATGTATTGGCGTGTTAGGGGCGACTTTGATGTCTCCATGACGAGCACGAACTCATCTGAAATTAATATTTATGTAAATTCCAGGCGCAATTAACACGCAAATGGCAAAGCTTTCACTTATTTTTCAGCATAAGTATTCGGTATTGCCCAAACAAAAAACAAAGCAAAATGAAAACCAACAAAAAAAGGCACAAAAAATACAACAAAGAGCGGAAGCTTAAGTAAGACATTAAGATTCCTGGGCCCAGCCAACTGCACTGACATCAAAACACCGATTGCCAAATTGGCAGCTCATTAAATGCCAAAGCAGCCCAAGTACTCCCCCCTGCTCGGCCCTTATAATTTTCTTGGGCTTGTCTAAATTTGGCCCACAATACATTTCCGCTATTCGAACAATTTTTAATGAAATCAAGTTGCACACTCCAAACACGGTTAATTAATTCCAGTAACATGAGTATTGTTTAAAAAAAAGTCTACCTGCTTTAAGTTGAAGGAAAAAATATAATTGGGACGGGAAAGAAGATCATTAAAGGACCTATTTTATTTTATACCTTTACACTAGGTATTCTTGTTTATAATTATCCTTAGAAAATGGGGTGGCACTTTAAATATCAAATAACTTAAGAAATGTAGCTTTTTGCTAAACATAATTTAGATTCTTTTGGAAGAAATGAAGCCAATTGATGTTCACCAGGATATCCTTTTAAGCTCTGCAAGCTCTAAGACAGGCAACAAAAACCAAAAATAAGGAATTCGTAATTTCCATATGCATCTACTTAAAAACTGCAGCCAGTCAATGTTCTGAATGTTTCTCCGATTTATAGGGTTTACATTAATCCATTGCAATTTCAAACTTTTCAAAAATATATTCACCTAGATCTGAAAGTTCAAGAACAACATTATCTTATGTGAATGGGATCTTTCTTTCTGCTATAATTTAAATAATAATTCGAAATACATCAGAACTGCACTGTGAGAGCACTAACATTAAGCACTAATTACTTAAGTCTAGAAACTATGCATAAAAAGGTTAGTCATATTTTATTTAATTGCTAACCGCAGTCCCATTTACTGAGGCTCATCAACTCCCCGCAGACCATAATGTTTTTCCATAAAGAAGCAATTAACTTCAAGGTTCAGTTATTCGCAAATCAATTACAGAAAATCGGTGGTTAACGGCTATTCCATTTTGTGATTATGGTTACCGATCTATTTTGACTCTATTTAAATCTTTTATGCATTTTATTTTGTAATAACGCAGAAGTCATAGAACAGTTTTGATTTAATATTTGATGCCCTACATCACAGGAGATAAATTAAACATTTAACTTCAAACATACCTCAGCTAAGAATTCATTTAATTCCATGCAAATGTTCTTAGATGTTCTAACAATTGGAATGTAAATATTAATATCTATTAAAGAACAAATCAAAGCGACTCGATTCACAATGGAGAATGAAATGAAATGGTATTTCTTAAGCTTCAGTGGTCAGCAGGTGCATTTGACTGCCCCCCGTGGGTACGAACGAGTATCCAATCTCGACAGCCGGCAACTGGAGAAGAAAGGGGCGCTGGGTGAGTGGTATTCTAATTGGGTTTCCAGGCACGCACCTCGGATTGCTGGGCACTTGATTTTACGAGCGGATCCCAGGCCGTCGATGCAGAAGAAGCCATCAAATAACTTTCAATTATGTGCGGCCCATTATGGCGGGTATTATGCGGGAAATCGTCGCAATGAGGAATTCCTACTCCTCCCACAAAGAGAACAGCGTGCCCATAAAACGTTCGCCTGACCCAATAGACTTCGAGTATCGGAATAGAATCAGAGGCCAGAAGCGCAGCTAGGGCCATACCTGCACAAAGGTGAAACTCAGGTGGTCAACTTGCGCTTTCCATGACTTTGACAACAAAGCGAAATGGTCGCTAAAGCTCGAGCCCAAAGCGGTGGGCAGAAAAAGAGCGCCGTGCGTACCTGGCATACGCAATTCAATTAGCAAAGTACCGTCGTATAAAAACCAAGCGGTGCCCATGCGACATTTGCATAACCCGCTGAGTGGCCAACGCGTGCGCACCACCTGACCACCGCACCACCTAACCAGAGAGAGAGTTGAGGACTAACCACCGTCGAAAGGATGAAGAGCACCGCCGCTTGTCTGATAGTCGCCCTTGCGGCGCTGTCCGCCGCCCACTCGGCCCCCACCGAAGGTCAGGTGGCGCCCCAGTCCGCCACCCAACTGGCCCTGGACATGTACCACGGCTGCCTGAAGGACCTCAGTGTTTCCTGCGTGCGTCCCAAGGCTCTGCAGTGGTTCAACTCCGCCCTCCGGCAGCCGGAGGTGCGCATCACCGAGCGCCTGTCGATCGTCCGTACCGCGGAGAAGGTCGAGTCCCGATCAATGAACCCGGAGGAACGCCTCTTCGACGACATCGATAGCTACCTGGGCAGCCACTCGCTGAGGATCCAGGCTCCGGAGTACTTCCGCACCTCGGAAGCCCGCTCCCTGGTGCCCGACTTCCTCATGTCGAATCCGCTCACTCAGGGAGGATTAGTTCCACTGGCAGCTGCTAACGAAGGTAAGAATTTAAAAGACATTTTAAAGATCTAAGACAGATTGGAAAAGTGATACCTTTTCTATATTATAATTCCAATTGAACATAGGATTTTTCAAAAAAAAGGTTTGAGTTTTGAGTTATTATTGAAATACCACTGTTTGTGTTTTACCATTATACAAAATTAAACAAAGTTAAAAAGATTTAGATATGACAAATGTCATTCTTAAAAACCTTTGTATTGCTGAAGCTAAGTAAATCAGTTAGGATGTTTTGAACTATACGATTTGTGAACTTTGCTTTACATCCCAACCCAACTATAAGCTCTATTTTTCCTACTTTTCCAGGACGTGGCATGATCCGCAAGGCAGTTCTGCCCTTCCTTTTGGGCCTGAAACTGAAGACCACTGTGCTGGTGCCACTGGCCTTGGGACTCATTGCCCTGAAGACCTGGAAGGCCATGACCTTGGGCCTGCTCTCATTGGTGCTGTCTGGAGCCTTGGTTATTTTTAAGATTGCCAAGCCCAAGATCGTCAACTACGAGGTGGTGCACTATCCCCATCACGTGGATCACGTGGTGCCGCATCACATTGAGCACGTTGTGCCCCACCACATCGAGCACATAGTGCCGCATCACATCGATCATCATCTGGAGCACCACATCGATCACCACGTGGATCTGCCCGTGGAGCACATCGAGCACCTGGAGCACCCATCGCCCGCCTGGGATCCAC
Source organism: Drosophila simulans (assembly GCF_016746395.2). NCBI lineage: Eukaryota > Metazoa > Arthropoda > Insecta > Diptera > Drosophilidae > Drosophila > Drosophila simulans. Next base: position 2,809,154 of record NC_052523.2, read on the forward strand.
ATGCCTGGGCCCGATCCTCGCAAGAGCCGCAGGATGCCCAGGACTTGGCCTACGCGGGTCAGAAGTGAACCCGAGTCTAGAGACCAAAACCCCCTTACGAAATTCGGCCAAACTGCAACCTTATTTATTTCGTTCTAAGTTAAGTAGCTGAAACACACCGCTCTCGGCGTATTGTTTATTTATTTATTTATTTATTGAGAAGTGTACAAAGCAAAAAACCACAAAAAGAACCAAACCCCCAGGGCGTTTTAAAAGGTACTAAGTGGGAATTAGCTCTGGTGTCCCTTTGTGTAAATACTACTGCAATAAAAACATGCAAAAACGATGTGCCTAATTGAAAACTTTTTGGAAGTGAAGTAGCAACCCCTCAGCAAAGTGGCTAATTATCCCCAAAACTTTTCTAATGCGCGGAGTTTCACTTTGGGGGTCTGTTGAATTTACCCAGGAGATTCCGGCAAATGAAATGCCACAGAATAATGAGTGCAACTTCTGGCCAAAGTGCCTGATAAAAATGCCAATGAGCACTTTTAGAAAACTCGGCAGACTTTCAAGGAGTTGAAAACAGCGAGCAGGGGGAAGCCACTGAGGAATCCCTAATGAAATGCACACATTTTTATATGCCACGTGGAAAAAGATGTTTTGTCCTAGGAATACACTGCGAAAAGAAAGTATTTCTTACCTTATGATGTAGCTTTAAAACTTGTACTATGGTCAAGTTAAGGAGTGGGTTCCGCTTACCCATCCTAACGATAGGTATAAATATAAACTTTAATCTTTTCATTAACTTTTATGATCTGTACTAGTAAAAATGGAACTCCATCTCATTTGTGGGCCTGTAAATATTTAATTTTCTTAACATACTTTCAGGGAATGGCCATGCCTGTCGCCACGGGGTACAAAATCAACCTGAAAGCCAAGTGGAACAATTTGCTTATTGCATTCTTTTCCTACTTGCTGCCATTCTGTCCGTTCCAGAGTGAAAATCGATGGCCAGCGCTGCGGTCATATCAATTGCCAAAGTCCCCCGGCCGACCGGAGCTCCTCACCTGGCGCAGGTGGGTTGGAAAGCTGCCGCAAACATACATCTCCTGGCCAAAATGTCGGCGGCGATGGCGTGAAACAATGCAAAATGGCAGTGGCGCCAAGGAAAAAAAGATAATTCAACGGCGTAAAAAACGAGAAATTGAAAAGCAATATCACCATTGAGCGACGACACTTCATTTATATTTAACGGCATGCACTTGGCCGCCATCGCTGGGCTATCGTTTCTACGCAACAATTTGGAATATGAAAAGTTTTCCAATTTCATTGGCTCGAAAAGAAATGCGACCGGAATGGCAAATTGTCCGCCAATGAAATGGTGAAACTTTTGACCGAGCCATTGGCACATCGAAGACCGAAAAAATGGCCGAGTGAGTTGCTATCAAATCAATTTTCATGGCGACAAACGCGTAATCAATGCACGAGATTCATATTTCAACCGTATTTCGAAATTCAGCGCATGACTTGGATTAATCGCAGCTGGAGGAGTATATCACTTTCGCTTTCGTTGAGGAAAAGCACTTTCTACTTCGTTGACATGTAGGTGGTCACTTTTTTGGCAGCCGACCAACCGAAGTCCATTGGGCCTGTCCGCCCTCATGTTTCTTCCCAAATTAATAATTATTATTATGAATTGAGTGCCGTAATTAGTTTGCGCAATTTTGCGTGAGTCGGCCGTATAAAATTATGTGTTGCGTTACATTAATTGCTAGTTTCTAGTGGTCAATAAACGGTTTATGACCACACGAAGTTCCTATGATTACATCCTGTTTCAAGCAAATGGCTTTAATCCAATGAGAAAGAATTTCTTAAAACAATGAATACTATGAATACCATGAATACTTTTTAAAAAACCCTCTAATCGATTGTCAGTTTTCAAGAGAGTCCGGAGAAAACACTTTTTTAATGAGAAAACTACGAAGGAGAACAATTGTTATTATAAACTTCTACTTTTTCCGCAACATAATTGGCTCTATTCCCTTTCCCCCTCAGAAGTTTTTCACAAACAATGGAAATCAGTCTGCTTGCCCTAGAGTTTCCAAAATTAGTTTACTTGAGCAAAAAATTTTGAATCTGTAGGATCCTAGCTAATTACCAAATGTCTGGCAGCAAGTTAATTGTGACCAAATTCAATCAGTTAATGGCAGAGTTCACTCCCCATCTTCGGTTTTCCCAATGGCACTTCATAGTATAAGCGCAGACTGTTGAATGGCGTTCCTACACTTGGAGAAATTTCACAGATTGTGTGATTATTTTGATTTTGACTCCATGCCACTTGAAAACTATTTGATTTGTTTACGTAATATATGGCAAATTCAAAATATTATGTCATACACAAATAAATAATAAATATTTATACAATATTTTCAAGGCTGTGTAAGTTCTACAATTTTGAACGATTTTTCTAAACCAAAATAAGGAATTGGTCCTATAATAAGAAAATATGTGTATTGTCCACCTTTAGTACTTAATAAGATTCGATTAATTTATAGCTTACTAGCGTATATTATTTATATATATTTTAGATATATATTTATTGATGATTTTCCACATGAGTTACATAATAATACAAAAACAAAAGGTAAACATTTTATATTAAGGAGAACATTCAATTTAAACCATTTTCGAAAATGAAGAGCAGCTTAAAAAGCATCGCAGGTACTTTAGATATAAATAATTTCAAGTGCAGCCATCCACCCACATAGAAAACTCTCGGATGCGAGTGGCACGCGTTCGAAATAAAGCCACATTAAGTATACGACACGTGGTGCGCCGAGGCACGCACACAGGCAAAAATAACAAACTTGGAGCGGCTCTGTCGCGTTCGCTTCATTCATGTCTTCTCCGGCCATTTCTTTTGCCCGGCCATTCGGCAGCGAACGAGTTAAAGATCCAGTGAGTATAAAAATCGTGAACAATAGAAAAACGATTATTAAACGCATTTGTGCCAGCGCAGAGGCCAGTTGTCCGTTGACCAGCGAACCTCGAATAAAAGAACCCGAACAGCAAAATGGCCAAGTTGCTCCTTGTGATCGTTGGTGTGGCGGCCCTAGTGGCGGCGGGACAGGCAGCCGGTGGCTCCACCGAGCAGATGCAGCGGCTCATCGCCGAGGAGCAGAGCAAGTGCGCCAGTGGCCAAGACTCGATGGCCTGCATCAAAGAGCGGGCCATGCGGTTCGTGGACAACGTGATGAGCAAAGACAGCTTCCAGGTGAGCTTATAACTACTGGGAATTGGGGAAACAAAATAAATTAATGGGGATAAATGAAGAAGTAGATACTCTTTAAAGAACTTTGATCTTTGTTGTACCCAAAATTAATTAAAATTATTATTTAAATTTTATTTCATTTCACACTTCACTAAGTAAAATATTTACCTTCAATTTGTGAAATACAAAATATTCATAGATTTTGAGCATATTAGTTAGCAGATATTTAGATCGTCATTATAACATAAATCCATTCTATGTACATCGCTTAAATAGGTTTCCAACCTGGAAGTCCGCACCAATGGAGTGAAGACCACGCCGATCAACGAAGCTCGTGCCAGCAGTGCCGACGGATTCCTGGACGCCATTGAGAACTATATCCGTGGACACGACGTGAGCATGGACTTGCCCTTGGCCGATGCCAAGGTCACCGTCTCGGCCCGCAACCTGGTTAACAATCAGCTGAGCCTGAACCTCCAGCTGAACGGCGACGAAGGCGATGAGGGCACCGATGTCGAAGCCAGGGGTAAGAAGGGCAACATCTTCAAGAAGGGTGGGTTCACTTTCCGCATGCCTTAATGCCACTTCAACTGGCTAGCACCTACTACAACTGGGACTTGTGTGAATTTTGCAGGCAAGAAGCACCGTCTCCGCAAGCTGGCCATGCCCATCCTGGTGCTCATCCTGCTGAAGGCCATCACAGTGATCCCCATGGCCATTGGCATCCTGAAGATCAAGGCCTTCAACGCCCTGGCCCTGGGCTTCTTCTCCTTCATTGTCTCGGTTGGTTTGGCCATTTTCCAATTGTGCAAAAAGGTAAGCCGGCGGCCATACTAAAACGCATCTCCAATTGTCTTCCAGGCTTTCGCTGGATGTGGTAATTAGTCAGCGTTTTGTGTGTGGGGATGATGTTGGGCGTGGAGTTCAAAGTTCGAATATCAATTTAGAGTCGTTTGTAGTGCATGTATGTATGTATAAGAAGTCGAGAGGGCGGCAGCAGCAGGGTAAGTCGAGCCAGAATCCTCGCCCACACTCTCCCGCTTCCCAACCAAACCACAAAACTGACTACCCAACCATCACTAGCATATTGAATATATACGTTCAGCTCCGATCGGTTTCTAGGTTTCTAATACCACGCCTGTTTTGTCCCCCAGATTGCTCATGATCACCATCACACCGCCCACATCACCGCCCATGGTCCTTGGGACGGCCGCACCTTTGGCTCCGTTCCTGCCCCCGTTGTTGAGCAGCCCCAGAAGTTGGCCCAAACCCTGGCTTACCAGGCCTACGTTTAGACCACAAGGATGAACCCCTGCGATCCCTGAGAGCCCGGAGGAGCAGTTGGAAGCCAGCAAGTGGGCTCAAAAGCACAGAATCATTTGTTAACTGTTAGGAATATTCGGTGACTTTGGGCCACTGTTTCACACTCCCAGTGCTGCTGCCCACTTAATTAGACTTTACTTATAATATTTATTAACTATTTATTGAAAACAAGAGCTTAAGCAAGCAGAGAAGCAAACACCAAAATAAAGTAGACAAATAAATGCCTTGAATATGCTGAAATCGATATTGTTCATTGAAGCCAAAGGTCCAGATCACAGACTTAACCCATGACATCCGGCCAAAAGCAGCCTGTGGCTAAAACCGCACCGCTTGAATTCCTTAGCCAACAGGCCTAATTAACGTTTCCACCCCAACTCGACGGCATTCTGAGCGTCTCGGCCAATTTCACTCGGCATACAATATGTATGAGCCATCGCCGGAACAGCAATTGTGTCCTAATTAGCCAAATTTAATCCGCAGCAAACGCCGACCCTCGGCGGCGAATCCAATTAAATATTCCACTCAAGCCGCGTTTGAGGCCCGGCTGGAAGAGTCGATTAAATTGATTAACTGCACATAATTTAAAAATTTAAATTTCCTCTTTTCACTTGCGCGAAAGTCGCCGGGCGACGAAAAGTGAAAGTCTTCCCTACCCATGGCTCCAGCAAAAAGGGACCAAGTGCCAATGGATCAGGGACATTTTCCAATAGAAAAGCGGCTCACCGATGCGTACTATACGTCTTGCAGTAGACATGAATCGATGGGTGGCCCAAATGGAAAATAAAAACTCGCAATAAATCCCTGTCATGAAAGCAAGCCTCAGATTTGTCTACGCTCAAATGCACCGGGAAGCTCCTCGCCGGAATTCACATGTGGCATTCTATTTGGACATTCTATTTGAATTACATGAATTCGAATTTCTACTTTTGAAGAGCAAAGTACTATTTTTGATTTTAAATTTTAAAGTAAATCTTAATTGTATTATATGTAAAAATCGTTCTTATATTATAGAATGTATATATATTGTATTTAATTCGCATTATTTGCAGTTAAACGAGATTTCGTGATTTCTCGTAACTAATTAGCATTTTGTAAATATTTTATATTTCGATAAAGTCGAGCAACTCAAACCTTCAACTTTTTTGATTTAAACCGTTTCTAAGTAAATTCGAATCATTCTTTATATTATGCATACATATCCTTGGGCTCAAATTGAATGCTTTTCGAGGGTCAAGCACCCATTTCACTGCATGTGTGTTGGGCGTGCAACAAAGTGTGAAAATCGGAATAATATAGGCATTTTTGGCCACTGGCCCCTCGCTGTTGGAAATTTTCACAGAATTTAAGCCAATTTAACAGGCGAACGAACCGATGTCGCAGGATTCCGAACAAGGATTGTGGTGGTGTGGGCAGGCGACACCTGGACAGTTGGCGCCGCTTTCATAATCGCTCGACGCTGTTTTGGTCAGCACACCATCATCGTCATCATCATCAGCATTGAGTTGAAGCCAAGACACGAGCTCATGGCAATTCATCGTACCGTTTAAATCATTCGGACCTTTTTTTTTGGCACGATCCGAGCAAAAGTGTGGCGCTAGTGAAATAAAGATTAGGCTGTCCACAAATTTCTTTTATCGTAGGATACGAGTGTTACACATAAAAGTAACATGTAGCTGATAGAAATGCCGCAGAGACACCTTTTGAATTATTTACACTGACCATTAGGTAATCTGTGATGATTTCAAAGATTTTGGCAGGCGAAAAACACATGGAGTGTTGTGTAATAATCCGGTGTTTTGAAAAATTGGTTCGTAAGTAGTGTTAATATCAATAATTCCCAGGTATACATCTTATCTGCATCTAAAATGCCAATGTGTCTTTTAAATGATTATTTTTAAGATCTAGTTTAAAATTCCCATTTAATCTTTTCGTCAAATGTAAACTTCTTGGAAAATTTTATTTTTAAGCTCTATTTTAAAATTCCCTATTAATCTGTTTGTCAAATTGGTAAGTATACTTTTTACCTAGCAGATTTTAATATATGTCTGCAATATCATTTAATTTATATCATTATATTTACATGCAAAATAGGGAACAGGAACACCCATTTATGTGAATAACTTAAAAGTGTGCCACCTAAATATAAGTAGCACGAAAAAATCGAAATTTCGTAATCCGAAGAAAAGCAAACAAAATAATAATTGAAAGCTCTGCAAAATCAAAGTCGTAGTTCCGCGTTCGAAACAAATCAAATCCAGTGGGAGTGGATATTGCAACCAAATCGTAGTTGAGTTCCGTACTGATTTCTTGTATCGAAATTTGACACAATACGCCGAAGTATGTACGTGTCTTCGATTTGGCTTTCTTGTGGTTGGCCGCGTAAGAGCAATGGGCCTGCATACTAATGGCCAACCAAAGTTATTTCCATCGAGGCGTCAATAATGCAACTTCAACTGGTGGGAGGGCCAGGTGGGCTAGGTGTCTGAGGCCGATATGGAAAGCGAGAAAGCTCGAGGGGCAACCCAGTTAACGGAGGAGAGGCTACTGTCTTTGGACGGGGTATGAAAGGGTGCTAAGGGTATATAGTAAATATGTTAGAAGAATGACATTAATCATTATTTGGATCTCTAAGGATATATTGTCAGGAAGCCATCCAGTTTAATAACCGCCATATCATGTGGAGGTCATTCAAACCTTTAATGATTTCTTCTCCTTCTCCTACACTTCATCTACAATATTCATTAAAATGTCAGAATAGTTTTGAAATTAAATGGAATCAATTTTCAGAAAGCTCTGCTTAGCTGATTTCAAATACGAAACACCCATCTAATATTCATACAAATCGAGACCAAAATCGAGACTTAAGCCAGCGACGAGGACCAATCATAGCTTTACAGCTCAAGATGTATACCACAAGTCCTTCATAAATAGTTCAAAAACAACCTGTTGCATGGCTTGGTGTGGCAACTGGGGGTACTTAGCATTCGTGACACTCGCCCACAGCGTTCTTGTTTTCTTTTCACTTTTTTTGGTGAAAAACTTTGGCCACTTGCTTTCCGTGGACTTGGCCCGTGGCTCGACTTTCGTTGCTCGCAGTGACGAGTGCGCCGCGTTGGACTGTCCAAAAACCGAGTTGAGCACTCCAAAAAACCAGCACGGGTCTCTTTGGCGCTCTGGGGGAGCGGCAGTATAAAACGCGAACCAAACGGCGAATCATCCAACATTGTCGCCGCATCGACTCCACAGTGAACACTACGCGCTCTGGTAGTGTCAGTAATATCTAGTTGTATCTTGTTCGATTGGAAACACAATGGCTTTCCGCTCCACGTCCTTGCTCGCGTTCGGTTGTGCGCTGCTGCTGGTGGCCTCCACATCCGTGTCCGGTGCTGCCATCGAGAACGCGGTGACCCCGCGGATCCACAGCTCCGACGAGCTGATCTCGACTATTGTGGATAAGTGCTTCCATGCCAATGCCATGCATTGCCTGAAGGAGAAGGTGCTCACCTACCTGGACACGGTGGCCAATGTGGAGGAGGAGGTCAGCGGACGCGCCCTGGGTGACGATGTCATCGACAAGGTCATTGTGGACCGCCTGGGCCGCATTCTGAACACCAACGAGATGAGGTTGCAGCTGCCACAGACCTTCTTCGCTGGTTCCGTGGTGACCTATCGCTCGGATCGCGGTTTTGATCTGGAGTTGCCCAAGGATGAGGGTCAGTAGTCATGCTAGAGTCACCCTTGATACGGAATGCGATTCTAATTCTAAGTAAATCCTTTAGGTCGTGCTGAGAAGAAGAACAAGGACAAGCTGTTCCTGCCCCTGCTGCTGCTGATGAAGTTCAAGCTGAAGGTGATCATGCCCATCCTGCTGGCTCTGATCGGTCTGAAGGCCACCAAGGCTCTGATTCTGTCCAAGATCGCCATCAAGCTGGTGCTGGGCTTCCTGATCTACAACCTCATCCAGAAGTTGGGAGGCATGAAGATGAACATGGTGCCCATGCCCGCTCCAGTTCCGGCCAGCGAATACGGAGTGCCCAGCACCACCGCCTCCTCCTACGACCCCAGCAGCTGGGAGCCCATGAGCGGAGGTCCCTACGCCCGTTGGGACTCGCAGAACCTGGCCTACAGCTCGTACCATCCTAGCAGCTCATCGTCCTACTCCTCGGGATCCTCCTCGGGATCCTCTGGCTCTTCCTCCAGCTACAGCTCGTCCTCTTAAATGGGGAAAGTCATTCGTCCAATTGTACATACCAAGGAATTTGCGATCGCTCCCAGGAGGGATCGCTGCGAGTCACACAGACCAAATGGAACCGGAACCTGCCCCAGGCCATAATTGTAGTCGTTAGGGTTAGGAACGCGAGAGTTTTAGCCATTCTTCAGCTCTAACCACATCCCCACTTAGCCTGATTCTACCCTCTTCATACCATCTTCTTTCTCATTGACTCTTCGTCTTTTTGCCCTCGTTACTTTGTCACAAATCGACCAAAAATCAAACTGAATTGAATTAATATTTATTTAATTTATTAAAAATGCAAAAATTTAAAACATGCATCAACGTTTTTTAGTACGGAAATGGGTAAATTAAATGGAAATCACTGTGTTCTTTTCGAATGCGAAATGCTCTTTCACCAGCTTAGCAAATTGTAAGGATCATTCTTAATTTAAACTAAAGAGTCCACAAATAAGATAAAATAACTTAATATTTATTATATTTTGTGGATCACTTTTGTGCCCATTATTTTTATAAATTAATCTGAATAGGCTGAGAAATTGAGAGAGAGCAAAGTCATTTGCATTCGATCTCGATCTGATTATGTTGAGCATACGATCTTGGCTAGATTTTGAGGTCGAAATTCTCAAATTGCGATCGTTGAACGCTGGTTTTTCTCTGAGTGTATATAATAGAATTTGAAGTAAGTTCATTGATGTGCCTTACTTATGAAGTGCTCTCGGAAATGGCAAGTAAATGAGGGGGCAAGTAGCCTAATAGTTTGTCAACTAAACGAGGTACTAACTGATTTTATAGTGCATGTTTTCCGAGCTGGCCAACACGCAACTGCTGTGGGTGGTAGTAGTGAACCATTAATTGGCCTGAGGCACGACAATTTGTTTTATGAAGTTGTAAGGAAGAAGCGAACTGCAAAGTACCTCAACTTAATGGAACCGACATCTGTGTTTGCTGCTTAATTGGCCAGTCAGAAAACATCTGTTAGATGCAATGGGTATTTAAAGCCAGCAATCAGCCAATTTGCAGTCAGTGAAAGACTTTCCTCACAATGTTGGCCAGCATATGGATTCTACTTTTCATGCGATTCGCGCCAAGCCTGAGCCTGAAATCCATCCGAGGAGTTCATCAGTCGGATACGGAAGTGAGCAAGATCATGAGGTCCATGGATGTGATACCAGATGTAATACACATCGGACCGCAGGAGTTCCTTAATGTGAGTAAAGCCTATATAATCATCTCATAAACAATCATTTAAGCATAAATAATGATCTCATAAAGAATCATTTAAGAGATAATGCTCGAGTATCTAATAATTTCAACTCCAATTTAGTTTAACCAAGAAAATGTATGCTTCACCTCCAATTCTCTAATTGTATTTCTAGGAAACTATTTAAAATTAAATAATTAAAATTAAATTATTAATCATATTATGAAATTGAATTGCTTCCACAATAGGTGACTTACCACGGACATTTAGCAGCACATTGTGGAAAGGTACTGGAACCCATGCAAGTGCGTGATGAACCCTCCGTAAAGTGGCCCTCGGCACCGGAAAACTACTACGCCCTGCTGATGGTGGATCCGGACGTACCCAATGCCATAACACCCACGCACCGGGAGTTCCTACACTGGATGGTCCTCAACATACCCGCCAATCTGTTGTCCCTTGGGGACGTGCGCGTGGGATACATGGGCGCCACTCCGCTGAAGGGAACCGGAACCCATCGGTTCGTCTTCCTGCTCTACAAGCAGAGGGACTACACCAAGTTTGACTTCCCGAAACTGCCGAAGCACTCGGTTAAGGGTCGCAGTGGATTTGAAACCAAGCGGTTCGCTAAGAAATACAAATTTGGGCATCCGGTAGCTGGGAACTTCTTCACATCCCAATGGAGCCCCCATGTTCCATCCCTTATCAAAGCCATCTCACACAATGCCCGTCAAGTAGCACACTTTTGAGTTTAGAATAAAAATAATGCCAAATTTATCTCAGAAGAAGCTATTGAAACTATGTCCGTATATGGATATTTAGGTCAGAGTACAGGACAATCATTTTTATATGTAGAAAAACATTTTAAATTTAGATACTTTAGGAAATTTAGTTTAGATTAGTTATTTTTACCTTGACCGTGGGAATCTGATTTCCAAACGACTATTGGTCTACTCTATTAACTATTACCCCGAAATATTTGTGTTCAAGTCGGCGTAGCTTTTAAATACGAAATTTTTGGCACCTCAAATTTCATTTTAGTTATAGCCCACTCAGCTAAAAATGTCCGATTCCACCGTGTGCTTCTCTAAGCACAAGATCGTGCCGGATATCCTGAAGACGTGTCCTGCCACTTTGCTTACGGTAAGCGAATACAAATAGCGCCTACAATCGTCCATGTCATTTCGCTGTTCCAGGTAACTTATGGTGGTGGACAGGTGGTGGATGTGGGCGGTGAATTGACACCCACGCAGGTGCAGAGCCAGCCAAAGGTGGAGTGGGATGCAGATCCGAATGCCTTTTACACGCTCCTCCTGACCGATCCGGATGCGCCCAGTCGCAAGGAGCCCAAGTTCCGCGAGTGGCACCACTGGCTGGTGGTCAATATTCCAGGGAACCAAGTCGAGAAGGGCGTGGTTTTGACCGAATATGTGGGTGCAGGTCCGCCGCAAGGCACGGGACTTCATCGTTACGTCTTCCTGATCTACAAACAACCCCAAAAGCTCACTTGCAACGAGCCCAAAATCCCAAAAACAAGCGGCGACAAGCGAGCCAATTTCAGCACCTCCAAGTTTATGAGCAAGTACAAGCTGGGGGATCCCATTGCCGGGAACTTTTTTCAGGCACAGTGGGACGACTATGTGCCCAAGTTATACAAGCAACTATCTGGCAAGAAGTAGTATCTTTCTTCTCATAATTAGGCTCCCAAATCCCCACAAAGCATGCTGTAAAGAACAAGAATCATGTAGAAACAGATAAATGTATAAATATCTATATATATATTTAAAAAGTATATATTTTTTTCAATCCAGTTCCTATAATTATCCAATTACCAAATGATATATTTTGCAAACGTAATCTCCGAAGCGAAACTTTAAACAAAGATAACTTTAATTACTGAGCATATTTTTTCCCAGCTGTTTACTAAACAAAAAGCTTCGAGCTTTGCTTTTAAAGTATGGCATCATGGCAAACTGGTTCCAGTTGCTGACCCACCTTGTTCGAAAGCGGAGCTCCTTTATATTGGTTTGCTCAAGATCTTATCATCTACCAAATAATCTCTCCACAAAGATGCTGCGAGTGCTATTGCCATTGGTGTGCTGCCTACTGGCCGTTAAAGCTGGCTCCGTGGAGGAGGTTTTCAGATCCCACCAGGTGGTCCCCGACGTTATTCCCGAGCCGCCGAACCAGTTGTTAAAGGTGGGGCCACTAACAAAACACATTAAAAAGATCCAAGTATATAAGAAGGATTACTATTTCTTAATAACTTAGATCTGAATAGTATGCACTCAACTACGTGCTTGCAGACCAAGTTAAAATATTTCAAACATTTAACACCCGAGCTTAATAGAAATCTAAATAAATATCACGTCACAACTTTCTGATCAAAGGTCACATACAAACTTTTTAAAGCTGATAGATCGCAACAATGTAAATCAAGCAAATAACTCTCAAATCGTTCCTATTCAAGGTCACGTACAGCAACAACCTGGTGGCCAAGGATGGTGTGGAGCTAACGCCCACGCAGGTTAAGGATCAGCCAGTCGTGGAGTGGGACGCTCAGCCCGGGGAGTTCTACACCCTCATCATGACGGATCCCGATGCCCCCAGCCGAGCGCAGCCCAAGTTCCGTGAGTTCAAGCACTGGATCCTCGCCAACATCGCCGGCAATGACTTGGCGAGTGGTGAGCCCATCGCCGAGTACATTGGCTCCGGCCCACCCCAGGGCACGGGACTGCATCGCTACGTCTTCCTGCTGTACAAGCAGTCCGGCAAACTCGAGTTCGACGAGGAGCGCGAGAGCAAGAGATCCCGCAAGGATCGTCCCAAATTCAGCGCCGCCAAGTTTGCCAAGAAGCACGAGCTGGGCAATCCCATCGCTGGAACTTTCTACCAATCCCAGTACGACGACTATGTTCCAAAACTGCACAAGCAACTTTCGGAGAATTGATTCCGTTTTTATCTTAAGCAGATACTATATGAAAAAACAATTTATAGATGTTAATCAAAATACAAGAAATCGAGATTACGGGTTGTACTTTCGTTATACAAAATTATAAATGGGATATGTTACTAACATTTCCGTCGTAAATTATAACTCACACTTTTAATTCATGGCACATATTGGCCCACAGAACTCATTTTGTTGATAAGGGGATTTGATTTACGGATTTATTAAGTGAAGTTGGTGGATATTGGTTGCTGTACGCTATCGCTATGGTAGACTACTTGCCGGCCGCCGTGGCCAGGGGATTCCTAAGAACCAGGATGACGGAATCGCCTCGCAGGAACATCTTCGATATAAACCGATCCTTGTTCACGGGTTTCACCTTCTTCTTGCCCTTGCCGGTCCGCGGCAGCTCCGTCCACATCTCCTTCACGTTTTCCAGTACCATGTTGCAGTGCCGATCGAAGGCCTTCACCCTGCCCAGCAGCTTCTTGTTGTTGCGGCAGTTGATGAGCACCTGGGTGTTGTTCTTCACGGACTGCGTGAGCACGGACAGCGGCCCGGTGTTGAACTCCTCCTCCTCCTGGCGTGCCAGCTCCTCCGGGGTCAGTTCCGATTTTGGTTTCACAAGAGCCCTGCAAGGAAGAAAGTTGATTAATATTTTACTCACAACTCGAGCGTGGTGCTAACAATGCAAAATGCCGGCGCACATGCCGCTGCCAGTTACGCCATTTCCGATGGTTGGTCCCATCTGCTCCGGTATACTTACATGGCGGATTATACTTATGGCTTATTAAATGCTGTTGAAAGTCTTCTTGTTTCGCTTCTCAGTTGGTTTTCTGCGTTTATTGTCGGCAAAATTATTCAGCGCGGCTTCGTTTTTTTTTTGCAGTGTTACCAGCTCTTAGAACGGCTGCACACGGAACGCACTCGACCAGCCCTGAAATTCAAAGCTAACTATCGGCGTTTGGCTATCGTAATTAAGTAAGCGTAATTAGGTAAGCTATTATTTTAAAAAATCTAGTTTAATTTGCGTTTTCCATTACAGCACATTGCATAAAATATTCAATATACGATGTGTTTACATTTTTAAGACCATAGGTAAAACATTTTTGTGGAAAGTTAATCAACCATTGACAATAGTATTTTCTAGTGTGCCAGCCTTGGTCACACTGCCTGGCACGAGTTGCGAATTGGAAGGAATTTGTTTTGAAAAGAAAAGTAACGAATGGAACCTGTGAAAGCGACGATGACCACTGACAAGGCAGAGGAGCCGGTAACCACCACTTGCTCCTACTGGGTGCCACGCAAAAAGCGCCGCTGCAAGATGACTGCAAATAAGGGCAGTGAGTTTTGTGGAGCCCATGCCCCAACGACAGCCACCACTGCAACTTCTGATGACAAATCTGCAGAAGATTCCTTCCAGGAACGAATTCCCTGCCCGCTTGATCACAAACATACCGTGTTTAAGAGAAAACTGGCCAAACACTTGACCATTTGCAATGCCAGGGATCAGGAAAGTTCACTGCCCTACATTGTGAAAGGAGTGAATTCTGGAGAAGATCTTAAGGAAACAGACGAGGAGTTAGAAAAATTCAATCAAATAAAGCTGCACGAGCTGGCGGACGAAGAGTTCTACAGTCTGATCGACAAAGTTAAGGAGCTGTATGACAAACACATCAATTCCAGCATACAGGAACTGCAGCTGGAGCACGAATCCCTTAAGGAGGAACTTAGTCGCAAGGACTACGGCCAGGAAACGCTACGCCAGCTCACCCAGGCCTCTAGCTTGCTGGGCATCCTGGAACACGATCACCAGCTGACAGATCACACGAGCTATGTAGAATTCGGAGCCGGAAAGGGACAATTAGCCTATTTTTTGGCCACCGTATTGCAGGAACAGAAGTTGAGTCACTCACAGGTGGTCCTCATCGACCGAATGTCCCTGCGGCACAAGAAGGACAACAAGTTGGCCAACAGGGAGGTGGTGCAACGCATCCGTGCTGATATCGCTGATCTTAAACTTTCTGCTCTGCCGGAGCTAAAGAAAACCCAACGAACGGTGGCTCTTTCGAAGCACCTCTGTGGAGCAGCTACAGACTTGACCCTGAGATGTATACTCGGTGATGGGAATGCCAGTTCGGACTACGTTCTCATCGCCCTGTGTTGCCATCATCGCTGCTCCTGGCGCTCCTACGTGGGACGCAAGTTTCTTCAGGAAGCTGGAATTGGAGCAAGGGAGTTCGCTATCCTAACCAAAATGGTCAGTTGGGCAGTTTGTGGCACGGGCTTAAGCCGCGAGCGGCGCAAGGCCATGGAATCGGCTGACTTTCAGCCCACCGAGACGAACACGCAACGTCTAACTCGCCAGGAGCGCGAACAGATTGGCCAACAGTGCAAGCGAGTTCTGGATTATGGACGACTGGACCATCTACGATCCCACGGATATCAAGCAGAGCTTAAGTTCTATGTTCCCAGGGATGTGACTTTGGAGAATGTGGTTCTGCTGGCCAGACCAACCAGCTCTAAGCTGGAGTGCCAAAATAAATGATGTTGACTTTAGTTAAAATGTGTTTCCTCTTCCTTGATTCAATGGCATATCCTGCTCCTGTATTTAAATTTTTCATTATTTACCTCTTAATGAGGTAAAAACAGGTAGCGATCGCACCTTCTCCATAAAAATGTTTTGAAGTCATCTTTAGTGACGAAAAATATTATATTATATTATTATAAATATAATATTATTTATCTAGAATAATTCATTAGGCACGCTTTATAAAATTATTTGCAAGGCAGGTATTTTGTTATTTCGAATAGGTACATTTTAAATATTTTTCCTTAAAAGTTGTAGAATTAAAGTTTTTCGTCTCGATCTATTTTGCATAATTTAAATGGGCCATACATTTATTGATTGTTACAAAAATAGAGTTCTGAATTGGAGAAATGTGCTGTTTTCGTTGACTCATTAGGGAATTTTTTGGGGTATACAGCTTGAAATGGTAAAAAGAATCGTTTTCGAAAATCCTTTTTGAAATTAATAAAACCAAAACAATGTTTCGCATATGGAGCAGCTGAACAGAAAAATAACATCTTAGGGCTGCAGTCCATTGTTTTAAAATACTTGTCTTTTACTATTTATTACATTTACATTTACCAACACGAACAATATTTTGGAGAATCTGACTATTTGAATTTAACTAAGCTATCGTTAAATAGTCCCATATCCTTAAAGACTTTGATGTTCTTCAACATTCACACAACCATTGCTCTATGAATGACCATAATTTAATCTTTCATTTACTAATCATTGATGGACTAAATCCAATATAGACTACGTTAGTAAAAAGTGCCCAATGTCCTTGTTATCCTAGCAATCTCCCTTTTTATGGGCTTGCTTTAAAGAAGTTTTTCAGACCAAAGTGGGCTAGTAACTGGCTAGGAATGAGTCTATTGAAAGGTAAGATGCTCTAAGCATTCTAGGAAAGGAGTCTCTAAGGAATTAGTCAGGACTAATGCATTACAGTACTTTCCAGGACTGAAATGGTTGGCTAAGACAAGTTTAAGATCATTCAATCTACCACCCGTTCCCAATTGTTTCTCATTGCTTCCCGATGTTAGCCCTAGAAGTTACTATGATAAACATCTTGGTCAGACGAAGAGATCTATGTAAATGGTTCTATGCCTCAACTCCTTATTTAATATATCCCTCTGTTTTAGATGTGACTCGACTATTAACCTAGAATTAAGTAAAAGCTGCGACTGGCAGCAACGTCTAATTAAACAGTTTTCCAGAATTTCCGGAATAAGAACTCCTCTAAGCCCAACCCCCAGGAACGTCTTCGGTGTTTGCCCGAAATGTCAGGACAAAAGGACCTCAACGCGGACACCTCGAGTGGCGAGCGCACGTCCAATCACAGAGCAAAACAATAATTGTTTACAAATTGTTAACACGGTCCGCAATAGTAGTAGATGATTGTCACTTTTGACGCGCCACGCCCCCTGCCAGGGGCGTCTCGGGCAAATAAAAATCCTCAAATCACGCTTTGGCACAAGGCACTACTACACTGGGAGAAATCTATGTCAAAGTATTTTAGATTTATATCTTAACTCGAATACGATTTAATATTATAATACGAGATTGATGTATAACTTAAACTTAATTTTTATGAAACTATATCTATATCTTATACAAGTATCTTGAAATTTTTAAAAGGTTTCTGGTGTTTGCATTCTAGATTTAAAATTTCTAAAATTAAATAAACTATATTTTAGTGATATTTTGCCTTTAGAAATTTGTTCTTTGGATTATAGGATTTTTAAAGTATTAACGACTATTAAAGTATAAGATGAACATTCCATTGAGATACAATTTTCCTCGCTAGCTAGGAAACATATTTTTGCTCTGTGTGACTGGTTTGCATATCATTTGCGGGTGTAGCACATCCAGGTGGCATATAAAACCGCCAATATCCGGGAGGTGCTGATTCAGTCCGCGGCGACTCTTTGGCTCATTGGCAAGCAGTGCCAACCGGTGACCATGTCGAATTTCAGTGCCTGCGCAGTGTGCGGCGATCAGAGCTCCGGGAAGCACTACGGCGTGTCCTGCTGCGATGGGTGCTCCTGCTTCTTCAAGCGGAGCGTGCGGCGAGGTAGCAGCTACGCCTGTATCGCTCTGGCCGGGAACTGTGTGGTGGACAAGGCGCGGCGGAACTGGTGCCCCTCCTGCCGCTTCCAGCGATGCCTCGCCGTCGGAATGAACGCCGCCGCGGTCCAGGAGGAGCGCGGTCCGCGAAACCAGCAGGTGGCTCTCTACCGCAGTGGCCGGAGACATGCTGCGCCATCTCAGGCGGCACCATCCCCGACGCCCCACTCCCAGGCGCTGCACTTCCAGATCCTTGCCCAGATCCTCGTCACGTGCCTGCGCCAGGCGAAGGCCAACGAGCAGTTCGCTCTGCTGGATCGCTGCCAGCAGGACGCCATCCTGCAGGTGGTGTGGAGCGAGATCTTTGTGCTCCGAGCGTCCCACTGGTCGCTGGACATCAGCGCCATGATCGACGGCTGCGGTGATGAGCAGCTGAAAAGGCTCATCTGCGAGGCCCACCAGCTGAGGGCCGACGTCCTGGAACTCAACTTTTTGGAGTCCCTAATCCTGTGCAGAAAAGGTAAAGTAGCCATGAGCTCCGTCTGGGCGGTAAAACGGCTTTTTAGGATTTAAAAATAAAAGTGGTCTGAAGATATAACCAATTTTTAATATTTTTACACATATTGAAGTGATTTCTTAGACGAAAATTTAAAATTAAATCCTAATCGGTATTTCACAATTATAGCATAATATAACTTTTAATGAAAAATTATACCCAAGCAAGATAAGCGTTTCACTTTCGATTTTAACAAGTTCGTATAAACTTTTCCAATAATAATTGTTTAAAAAAAAAACATAGAATCAGGAGGTGTCTTTTGAAACAGATGAACAATTGGAGACAGATTTAAGGCCTCTTAACATACTTCGTTAAGCGAGATGTTGTTGGAGCTTTATTCAAAGTCAAGTCACCATTAGTATTTCCTATTTGAATACTTATATCGATTGTATGTTTTTTACAGAATTGGCCATTAGTGCAGAGTATGCCGTTATCCTGGGAAGCCACTCCAATGCCGCCCTGATCTCCTTAGCCCGCTACACCCTGCAGCAATCCAACTACCTGCGTTTCGGACAACTCCTCCTTGGGCTAAGGCAGCTGTGCCTGAGGCGCTTCGACTGCGCGCTTTCTTGTATGTTTCGCAGCGTGGTCAGGGACATCTTGAAAACACTTTAGGCTCAAGTCTTCATATATCTTCGATATTAAAGAAAAACCTAGTCTCAAAGAGGTTACTGAACAATGACTGTTTTTCTGTTCGCCAATTCAACCATCTAAACTAACTTCGCTGTCAGAAGTTTACACCCATATCAAAAAATGCAATCCTAATTTAAAATTCTGTCAACAATCGTACATGGAAGCATTTAGACACGCCCTAAACTTTAATGGCATTGTGCAATTTGTTGGTAATAAAAATATTTAGTACAACTAGATTTATTGTAAATTAAAAAATCCTTCCGTTTTTAGATGTGGTATTTTTTGAAAAACACTTTTTTCAAAGGTGGCCATATCACAACACAAGAAGCTCATCGATATGTTGTGAAAAGTCACGGAGCGAATATATTCGTTCCTGCTCGCTATCGATATATTGATATATTTTTGCCATCGCTACATTGTCTGCTGCGGCCGTCTTGTCGTCTTTCTGTAATTATTTTTCGTATTTAACAAACCCGTGAATAATGTAAACCAATTAGTGGGTGATGCAAGGACCGAAAATGCGCGCGCGTTGCTAAAGAAGCTAGAAAGCGAGAAAGTTTGCGGCTCGCCATAAGATTGCTTGGCTTTTCCTGCTGCTGGTGCCTCTCGTCCGTCGGCCATTAATGACACACACCAGAGAAAACGGGAAAACAATACAGTGTGTGTGCGGTGTGGAGTGTGTGCGAGTGCGGCCAAGTGTTGTGGGCTCGGAAAACTCCAAGAAGCCAGTGGAGAAGTGGGGTCCACTCGAATCCGTGAATCGCAAGCGTTTCTTCTTCGACTGCAAGCGGCGTACAGGGTGCACCGTGCAAAAGAAAGGCAACCAAGGCATATTGTACCTGCAGTGAGTTCAAGTGGAGAGCGGTGGGCCAGTGGATAGGGAAGAGGGGTCTGGTAGAGAGCGGGGCGAGGGAGTTTCATTCATAAAAAGAGAGTGCACCGTTAGTCCAATTGGTCTGGCTTCCAATGCACAGACAAGCACACACACACCGCCTAAGGAGAGGTTGCACACATTGATTTTTCCAACTCACGTGTGTGTGTGTGTGCGTGTATGTGGATTAAAGGAGAACGTTTCAAGTGGTTTCCATGCCACATTATTCTGGATTAACACATTGCTGCTCCCGAATTTCCAGCCCAAAAATAAAGCAACCAAATGTCAACAAGCTGGAATGCCCCAATTCCCTCCCCCCCGCTACCAGCACACGTGACACGAGACAAGACATTTACATAAAGCTCTAATAACTAACAACATTTCGCAGTCGATTTGGCATTTAACAGTTGCCGCTCTAACGGCACATGTCCAGTGCCCCTAGCGCTACCACCTCCTTCCCTCGTTCGAGGAAAACCATATTTGCTTAGCACGGTCACAGGTAAAAGCGGAAGGGACAGGGACGCGCGGAAGCGGACGCAGAAGGGAACTGAAAAGAGAAATATAAAAGGCATAACATTTCCGCCTGCTGCTTTCGGCTGGCGTCCGCAACCAAAATAGACAACGTCGCAGCGGCAGAGAGTCGCCGTCGCCAGCAGTTATGCGTGGCCAGTCGCTAAATATGCACCGATCATAATCATCGTATCATTTGTAATGTTTACACTTTGTATATTGATACTAAGATAACTGAACCAAAATCTTCGGACAACAGAAGTTGTTCTTCGACATATTAAATCGGCAATCCTCTGCCAAATTGCGTAAAACTAATTCCAAGAATAAATTCTTAAGTTTAGTTTAGATAGAAAGATAACATAAAGCAGTCAATGTAATCGACTTAAACTTATAATCTCAAGAAGCTTGATCACAAACTTTAGCTCCGCATAAACGTGGCGAAGAAGTATGCATATGTTTGTGGCTTCTTTCAGCTCTTGGAGCAAGCGCCACGTTTGCGTCGCTGTTGTTGCAACATGCACCTAGGCCTGCGCCACTTTGAAAGTCCTACCTACCCTCCCTTCCGCTCCCCCGCGTCTGACAACCCCTGTCACTAATTTAAATGCCGCAAGTGTTGTCGAGTTTCCTGTGCCTACAATGTGTGTTTTTCTCATTAGGGAATAATTTTGCATGGGCCTCTGCAGAAGGAAAAACATTTTTATCGATTTTACCTAAAGTTCGACCGTCAATGAAATCAAACACAATGCGGTACATCGTTAACCCAATTCTGGGCGCCCACACGCTCCCGAAAAGTTTGTTGTTGCTTGATCTAAAAACGAATTCTCACCTATGTGTGTATGTTTGCATGCATATTGTATGTACATATGTATGTATATACTTGTATAGATCTCTGGGCAAGCAGCCAGTAAACCACTGTATGCCCATAAAGCCTATAGTACAAATATACAGTTGCGGTCAAGATTATATCACACAGCACGTTTACTAATTACCATTTATCGATACACCTTTACTTTTTATCTTCAACGACCGTATCTATTGAGTGAACAATCTACTTACATAGGTGAATTTAAAAACAATTAGCAACAAATCATTACACTTGATAAAATGGAGTCACTAGAAAGGTAATGGGAAATTGAACCGCATGACGCAATTTGATTTCCGTAACTTACCCTATGATTCAAGGGTTAATCTCTTATATATGTACTTATGTACATATATTGGTCACTTAGAACCCTTTTTCTGATGATTCAAATGTTGGAATTGATATTCCTATTTGATCCCCGCTATTAGGTTGACCACAGCTGTTGGAACTGTATGTTGATGTTTGTCCAACGTTTTCACACTTCGCCACCCCCTCGTCCCAGACGCTCCGCCTCCCGTTAGTTGCATTGACTCTTGACGCCTGACGTTGATAAATGAATCATAAAAGCAGCGCAGTCGACGTCGCCGGCAAAGCAGACAGGCGCCAAAGCCGCCTTGCTCTCTTCGCCACTCTGCGCTCCCACTCCTTTTCGCCCTCTCCGCTCATATGTTTGGCTGCGATGCCGCCCACTCGAGTGTGTTTATGTTGTTGTTGTCCGCGCGGCTCAATTTCCTCATTTGTGTTGCTGTAATTCCCAATGCGTGTGCTGCTTTGTTTTTGTTTCGAGTGCTAATCGAAGCCACTCTTGTTATCGCAAAGAATTTTTTATGGCCCTCGATCGCTTGCGTGGGCGAGAGCGGAGCAGCTGAGGGAGAGAGGATACCGTTAAAGTGTGTTGTGTGGGAACAGTGGTTTGCGTCTAATGAAAACTGAAATTAAAATGTAGTCCTTTAATGATTATTCAATTTTGGGTCACATTTTTTACCCCCAATGCCCCAATGAATATTTAGAATTAAGTATCTAAAAGTGAATAGATGTTGGTATACAATTATGACCAATGCGCACTTAACTTAAATAGAATTCTATTTTTGATACTTACATTAGTGTGCAATAATTGCGGAATATTATTATTGAAATAGCATTAACTAATTTATAAAATTTCCTTCGGAGAGTATACAAACTTCGAATACCCATATCAATCAGCTTTTAAGCAATGTAGGGGGCGGCACTCTCGCGAGCTGGGTGCTCCGACCCAATCTCTTGGAGCGATGTGTGCTGTTTGTTGCCTTTTGCCGGCTGCTCTAGTGGCAGTGACACTCGAGGGTGAGAGACACGCTGACGGAACAACTGAGCAGCGGGCCCACAGTCCGAATTAGTTCGCCGGACGGCCCATATTGATAAATTTATAACTGCGGCTACATCTCTCCTCTCCTGCTGCAGCCGACCACTGTGTGTGTGTGTGTGTGTTTGTGTAGGTGTTGTGTTTTCGAACATATTCAAAAAGCAAAACAAAGTGCTTTTCGCGTGCCAAAAAATCGAGAGCACACAGTTTTGACGTGATCTTCATGAAGATCGGTAAAAAAAGAATAATCAAAAGCCAAAAATGTATAACTTTGTGCAGAATGGTGTGAAACACATAACGCCAAAGCGTTCGCGAAAAATATATGTAAACAATCTATCTCTCGTAGTTGTATGACAAATTTGGGATTTTGTGGAGGCATATGACGCGACTGCAATATGGTGGGGAAAGAATACAGAACGAAATATATACTAAGATAAGCTGTGGAACACTTTTCGCGATAGATAACAGAAGGTTGGCACCCCTGGAATACTCCAAGCATTAAATCATTTCTGTACTGTTCCCAATTTCGAACTGTGTTGATGAAATCACCAATAATTTCTAAATAATTCGATTTAGAAAATATCTAATACATATAAATTTATATGTTCTTCTTGGGAAAAGCGCCTATTTGAAAAAATGTATAGGCCTCTAGTAATATTGAAAATATATCAATGATTTCAGAATCGTTAAGATAGTTGTTTCAAATTTAGTAAATTTTAGTTAGACAAAATACTTAATTATGGCCAACATAATGGTCCCTTTCTCCCACTCTCGACAGCTGTTTTCTGGGCGTAGAACAGCTGTGCATAACGGGGCGCTAGACGAAGCGGAGGAGGAGGAAGCAGGAGCTAACCAGAAGAGCCAGAAGCACCCAAAGACAAAGCCATGTCCAGCGAGGAAGACAAACCGCCGGCGCCGCCCGTGCGTCTCACCAGCAATCGGGGCGGCAACGAACGATCGGGAGGAGGAGTGGGCGTCGGCGGCGGAGGACTGGGAGGTGGCGGAATGGGAGATGTACCGCCCGACATGCGTCCGCTGCCCAAGGGTGAGTACATTTCGATTAGTTGAGCACGGCATGTGAAGACCGCTGGTCCGCTTAACAATGTGCTTCTTTCTCTTCTCCCAAAAAGAACCCGACGACTCCGACCGGAAGAAGAAAACGCTGAAGAGCAAGATCAAAGGATCGAAGCCCTCGCACACGGACTCCAAGCCGAACATCTCCTATCCCACGAACTTCGAGCACACGGTCCATGTGGGATTCGATGCTGTCACCGGCGAGTTTACCGTGAGTTCTCTATTATGCTCGTCTATGGACACCTTCAGTCGCGTTTGCCTCGCCATTATGTTTACGGCTTGCTGTCTAAGAATAGCAAGTCGGAAATCTTCGGTTTTCACTGCTTATGTCCTCCATTTGATAAGCTTCTGTACAACAAATTTATATGCAAAACACAGTCACCAACGACTTCAAGTTTCGTTTGCAGACTACATATTACATTTTTGGGTGATGATAGTAATTGCATTACAATTTAATGTATTAGTTATCTTCGAGATATTACAAACGCCCCAATCTTGGAGCATAAATTGAACAATTATTAATATTGCCAATTTTATAATCGATCCGAGATTGTAATCAAACCCGCGGCCTCGATCAGACACAAAACACCGAACTGCATTTCGGGTTTCTAAAATATTAAATTAAATCAAATAAATATTGCCCACCAGCTCACCCAAAAATCTCTTAATATGTTTTTAATTTGTTTTGACGCTCCCAATATATAACATACATATAAAACACTGTACTTCTACATACATTCTGTTGTCTATATCTATCTCTCGCGATTCTTGCTCTATATCAATTTCTATTATTATTCAAGCTGCCAATGAAAGTAAGTAAACTTCTCGACTAACTTCTCGGAACTTCATTAGTTTCTTAATAAGGTCTCATTGTGCTCCTTTGTCTGTAAATTTTGTCGAGTCGGTGTTTGTTTCAAGTTCGATCGATATTACTCATAGTTTTGTTACCCTTTGTTTGTTACTATTGGTTCATTCTTATCTCTGTACTCTCACAAAACTCCTACACTAGACCATACGACATTACACCGACACAGGCTGCCTAGAATTCGTAGCTGAAAGGCCTTTAGTCGCTGACCTTTCATCATTCCCCGATCACAATAATTGGCCGTGCATTGATGTACCCAAAATCCGAAATATTTTTTTACCCCACGCCTTCTAGATGTTCTCCCATCGCAGTAAATTGTTATTTTTAATTCCCTCTAACAATCTAACTTGTTGCCTTTTTCAGGGCATGCCGGAGGCATGGGCACGACTCCTGATGAACTCCAACATCAGCAAGCAGGAGCAGAAGAAGAATCCTCAGGCCGTGCTCGATGTGCTCAAGTGGTTCGACAACACTACCAAACAGAGGCCAAGTTCCAAGTACATGACAAATGCCATTACGACGCATTCAGGTTGGTCACTCAGTCAGATTTAAGATCTAGGATAATATCTTGTGATTGCTTTAAGTTTCACCTTATTTAAATAATTTATGAATACAGCTTATTTGTAATATTGAAATGCTCTCCTTTGCCAGGATCATCGCTCAGCCGCGTCAGCAGCAGCAGTCCGAGCAGCACGCCAACGGACTCGGAGCTGCACGGCTCCAACAGCGGAGGCAACCTGATTGGCGTCCAGTTGGGCAGTATGACTCTGGGTCCCAACGCCAACAACGTGGCCGTCGCTGGCCAAATTCTGGGCAACCACTACCAACAGCAGCAGCAGCACCTCCTTCAACAGCAGCAGCCACTTTTGCACCAGAACCACAACCAGCATCACATGGGCATAAGTCAATCGCACTCGTACAACTTTGTCGGACACACGGCCTCCTCATCCACATCGCAACATTCATCCGCTAACGAGGACGATATGCTGGGACCACAGCATCCGCAGCAACAGCCACCACCTCCACCGGTGGCCTCTAGGCCAGAGCGCACGAAATCCATCTACACGCGGCCAATCGAGGATCTGCAGCCAGCCATCATCCCCATGCCAGTGGCGCCAGCAACCACGCCTACAACGCCGCTGCAAAATCATAGGACGCCAGGCGGACCAGCGGCATCGCCAATGATGCACAACAATGCCACGACGACGCTGGACAAGAATAAAAATAATGCAAGTGAGTGCCGCTCCAGGATATATGGATCATAGCTTAGTTGCATCTACCTTATAAAGAGCCACGGCAGCAAGTCATGCGAAAATTATTATCAGCAAAACTCTAGAACGACAAGTACATTTTGGGGTTCAGTTAATATTAAAAATTCAATTCGAAACTGATTGAATATTTAGTTTATTTTTTGATTGCACTGTGAGTTTAAGATAATAACTTTTCTATATTGCTAAAATCTAATTTGCTGCCATGGCTCAAAGGTTGCGATGTGTCGCGATAGTTTACTATGTTGCCTTTTTAACACTATAATCCTTTTGAGGTGCTATTAACGATTTAATGAATGTGTATTTTGGTATTTGTATCGCCTCTCTGTGTTCTGTTCTGTTTTGTTCCGCTTCTAATTGCTGCTAAAAAAAAATAATTAAACAACTGCGACGACGCCAGCTCCAACGTCCCCAACAACCACAAAAACAACAGCAGAAACAGAAGGCACCGATGCAACATCAACTCTTTTGTCAGCTACTAATCCTAGTTGTTCTACCACTCCTACTACTGATCCTGCTCCAGCTGCACCTCGTGGTAGTCTCGTCGAGACAGCAACAGCACACGCTACCACTGCAGCAGCGACAGTAGTCACAGCATCAACGACTAATCACCATTCCTCTGCTTCCTCCTTTTCATCATTTCCTTCGTTCCACGACGACGATGGCACACAACACGCCTTGCCAACGATCCATTGTCCCACGCCGACGTCTTCCTCTCGCAACTCGACGGTTTCGCTTCCTGTTGCGGTTCCCCTACCGCCCATCGTTACGCCCGCATCGCCCACACCCGCCTCCGTTGGATCACCAGATCTGTACACACCGGAACCCACGGTAGCCCAAGTGTCAGCCGGTGGCCCAAGTCCTCAAGTGGCTGGAAACCAAATCGCCGTGCCCCAGGCAGCTGTGGCTGCGGCTGCAACGCCCAACACGCGGGCAGCCAACGCCAAGAAGAAAAAGATGTCCGACGAGGAGATCTTGGAGAAGCTGCGCACCATTGTCTCCGTGGGCGATCCAAATCGAAAGTACACCAAGATGGAGAAGATTGGCCAGGGTGCCTCTGGCACAGTGTACACTGCAATTGAATCCTCGACCGGCATGGAGGTGGCCATCAAGCAGATGAACCTTTCGCAGCAGCCTAAAAAGGAGCTCATCATCAACGAGATCCTTGTGATGCGGGAGAACAAACACCCGAATGTAGTCAACTATTTGGACAGCTACCTCGTGTCTGAGGAACTGTGGGTGGTCATGGAGTACCTGCCCGGCGGCTCTCTTACCGACGTCGTCACCGAGACCTGCATGGACGAGGGCCAGATCGCAGCTGTTTGCCGAGAAGTGCTGCAAGCCCTGGAGTTCCTTCACGCCAACCAGGTTATCCATCGCGACATCAAGAGTGATAACATCCTGCTGGGCCTCGACGGCTCAGTCAAGCTGACTGACTTTGGTTTCTGTGCGCAAATATCGCCGGAGCAATCCAAACGCACAACGATGGTAGGCACACCCTACTGGATGGCTCCCGAGGTCGTCACCCGGAAACAGTATGGACCCAAGGTTAGCACTCTCGCGAAACATTTGGACTTAAATATTTAAACATTCTAACGATGCTCTTCTTGTGCAGGTGGATCTTTGGTCTCTGGGCATTATGGCCATAGAAATGGTTGAGGGCGAACCGCCGTACCTAAACGAGAATCCGCTTAAAGCCTTGTACCTCATTGCCACCAATGGCAAGCCAGAGATTAAAGAAAAAGACAAGCTGTCCTCAGCATTTCAGGACTTCCTCGACCAGTGTCTGGAGGTGGAGGTGGATCGGCGAGCAAGCGCATTGGACCTGCTAAAGGTGAGTCTTTCAGTCCACGTGCCAAGCGGATTTCTAGCTTATGGGTTATCCCTTAAATTACTCCATTGCAGCATCCCTTCCTGAAACTGGCCCGTCCATTGGCCAGTCTGACTCCCTTGATCATGGCCGCAAAGGAGGCTACCAAGGGCAACTGATTGACAACCAAGAAGAAACCGCTTATTTAACCACTACTGATGAATTACTACTGCAGAAAACAACAAGAACAACAACAACAACACCAACCACAATAGCAACAATAACTGTTATGCATACGAACAGATGATGAATTATTAATGATTATGAGTACTATTATTAATTATTTATATAAACGTATTATATACACATATTATTATATTATATATATTCTAACGAGACAAACAGCAAAACTATGAATAACTGCATATGGCAAACAAGAGACACGCGTAGTTCAATTTTCACAAATCGGTTTTCTGTTGATTAAATACAGCAAAAAAGTCACACGTTGCTTTGGCCACCACATCATCGAAACATGTTTCCAACATTTGTTATACCAAAACATAAACTTAAATTTGTATAGATCCAAAATTTGTTTTGTGCATTTTGAATGCGTTTCAAATTATAAGCCTAAAGATCATGTAAAATGAGTATACAAAAAAACACACATACACTATAGTTGTCAACATTAAAACATTAGAATTGGTAACTCTTGCATTTAAAGAATATGAAAATATACATACAAATTTTTACAATGTATAAAGCACTTCATTTGATTTACTTCGTCATTACATTACATTTCTATAAGAAGCTTACAAAATAATTATATGAGAGTATGAACTTTGGAACGCTGTTACTAACCCTATGACTTGGAGTATTATCGCTGATTTTAGTAAAAGTTTCATTTAGTTCATAAACTGCTTTATTTAATAAAAATATATTTTTATATGATTTTAAAATTTGGTTTATTTTGCTCGATATTTTCGGTTCCCTCGCGTAGACTAAGATCCGAGTGGAATGAAACTCATTCTTCGCTGTAAACTCAAAGATACATCCTTTCTACATCCTTTACCTCCACCCGCCTCTTCTCGCAATTTTTTATGTCAAAAAGAAACATTTAATTGTAATAGAATAGATTAGACACATATAGAAGACACAAGGACACCTGTATTTTCCACGTGACAGCAATGCAATGTGGTTTGCACGACAAAAGACAAGAACAAACTAGCAATATATTAAAATTTAAATGTAATGAGAGAGAATTATAGGAAAACCACACTAACTGTTCAATAAATTCGTAGTAGCCACTAAATATAACTAGAAAATAAATGAAAAAGTGTAATAGTGCAACGTTCGATCGTGAGCCATGATGAAATGAAAACCAGTTACTTTGTGCCTAACCGAAACAGAAAAATGAAATCAATAAAAGCAACAACACGTAAATATTAAACAGATAGTAACTAGCAGTTGTAGTGTAACATAGAGAATCGAAATTCTAGATCGTATAGACCAGTCAACTAAAACACCAGCTAAGATAGTTAGATGCTTGAGTGGGTGCGTGTATATTGATTGGACGGGTGCTGAATGGATGGGAAGAAATAAGATTGTATACCTTCTATTCTTTCAATTATTAATAACAAGATCCTTTGTACAAAAGTTTTTTTTAATAAATGTTCGGTCGCGTTTAATTTAAAATATTTTTCATATGAATTGGGCATTTCGAAGAATACAAGTGCACAAAATTATAATGCAATCCTGAATTATTTAAACTTTATTGTATTAACAACACTAACAATCTAAATTTGTTTGGTTAAAGGTGTTTAATGGAAACATTTTGTAACATTCAAAACCTGCATGATTATAATAATAATAAGCGAAAACTGTCTGGATATTTAACGATCGTAACCCTCATCGACGTGCTATTAGGTTAGTTAAGCTCGTCCTAATATGTTAAAACACCAAAACCAGAAAGAACTTTATACAATCGAGAGGAATAAGATTTGTTTGCAACCATGATGGGGAGACATTATTTTCAATATTAGTTCCTAATACTACAACAATTTCCATATGGATGGAAGGAAGTCTGGCTTTGAAACGAATAACATTACGGATTATTGTATTTGTATTTATTTATAGGCATTAGAAAACTCGGCTACAGTGCAGCAAGAATGTGTATTAAACAATAACGGTCACGTTTAGGCGAACCGATGAATGGGTAAACAAGAACATATAGAATTATATAGAATTGCAAAAACAAATGGTAAATTAAGATAAATACATAGATGAAATCACAACTCTATCATAACGTATAAATGATCAATAAATATTTATGAATGAAAAAGCGTTTATTTGTCACTTTCAAATCGCTTTAATGTGTGTATTTTATTCAATTAAAAGATTCGAAGATGCGGAACTTCGTCTTAGTATAATAATTTAATTGTTATGATTAAATTGATTAGTTTTGTTTAAAATACCACTCTACTTGTTGCGGCGCGTTGACTCAGATGCTGTGGGTGGTGGCGGCGGGCCGCGTTTGTTGAGCTCCTCCAAAAAGCCGAGCACAATAGTGTTCCTCTCCTCCTCCATGTGATCGAGCACCAAATAGCTAGAAAGAATCACAATATTAAACACATGATTCAATTAACAAATATTGAGTTAGTTGCTTCTTACCGCTTGTCGTTCTTCAAAATGTCCTGAATCTCCTTGAGATGGTTTGGATTTTCCTTGATGAGATCACTGCTCTTGTGAGTAATAAATTTGCACTCTTGCAGGAGTTCCCGAAGAGAAGTCTTCGCTGTCATCGTTTTATCTTTGATGTAGTCCCGGAACTCGCGCTCGCCCTTGTCCGAATTGTATTTTAGGTATCGCGGATCCTCTTTGATCAGCTTCTTAATCTCTTTCCAAGTGCTGGTAAGCTGCAGAGTGCTAATCTCGTCGAGCATTTCGCGGAACCGCTCCCTCTTCTTCTTCATCAGATTGTCAATGTGCTCGTTGAATTTTCTGCAAAGATATTAAATTTATTGAATATAACTAATATAAATTTCAACAATGTTAATGTCTTACCGCTCGCGATCCTCACGGTCAAGGCTTTCGATTAGTTCCCAACGATGATCCTTCCGCAACTGTCGCTTGACCTCCTTCCACGTGAAGTCCGGCGTCCGCACCAGATCTGTCAGCAAAGCGGTGAAGTGACCAATGCACTCCTCGCGCATGTGATGCTCTCGCTCCTTGTCCCGATCCCTCAAATGACCGGCCAGGGTTCGCTGCACCTCCTTCTCTCGTTCCCGAATACTCTGCTCTACCCTTAGCTTCTTCTCGCGTTCCTTCTGCTTTTGCTCAGCCTCGTTCTCCCGTTGGCGAGCCACCTCGCTGTCGTCGCTGCCGGCTCGTTCTTCCCTTTCTGACTCTTCACGATGTTCACCCTCCTCCTATGAAAGGCAGCATAATTAAAATATGCTGATTAGAATATTGGTCTAAAACGCTTAAGGCGATTAACGACTCACCGGGGTGGTATCTCGTTTCTTGCTTTTCTCCGACTTGCTTTTTTCCTCCTTGACTTTATCCTTTTCTTCTTTGGATGATTTGTTCTCGCGGTCCTTGTCTTTCGAACGGCTACGTCCTCGATCCTTCCGACCCTTGTCCTTTTCCTTGTCCTTTTCCCTCCGATCTGATTTACGTTCGCGATGTCGCTCCCGTTCCCGTTGCTCACGCATCTCCCGCTCCTTCCGCTTCTCCTCCTTCATAATGTGCAGGTAATCCTCGAAGTACTCCTCCCGGTACATGGAGTCCACTATGCGGTAGCGTGGGTCCGACTCAAACTTTTTTTTGATGTCGTACCACCTGGTGTGGCGTTCGATGTCGTGACGCTCCCGCAGCATGTCCAGAAAGTCCTTGCGGATCTAGAGTTTTAAAGTGTTCGTGAAAGTAATATTGACATGCCAGCCATGCGGAAGAGAAGAGAAATGCGACAAAGAGATCGAATTAGAGGGGTCTTGAATTGATGCGGCTTCACTTAACACTCTATGCTTAATTGGCTAACTTAAGACTTAGACTTATTTTTCTTAAGCTATAGAACATAGTTACACGATTTGTGCCTGAAAGAGAGGGGGTTTGATTAGCGATTTCAGACGTAACTGAAAGAGAACGTTGGGTTAATTCAAGTCCTGCTGGCGTAGAGAATATGGGTCTGTCTTAAGCAAAACATCGATTAAAGGGAATCGATTTCCTCCACTATTCCCTAACTTATCTGAGTGGATCGACAAAAATCTCCAAAACAAATATTAAATTTATAGCTCTTTTTGTGTCTGAGATCTCGTCGTTTATACGGATAGTCGGACGGACACGGGCAGATCGGATATTTTTACTTTATATCGAAAACGTTATCTATTGCTATAAAAATTTTTTTATATAGATGCAGAGAAGAGCAAAATTTAAAGCGAGCGGACCACCTAAACCCTTAATTTCTCTTTTTATTAGCAGGCCTTGATGTTCAGACTTCAGCACGGCCGAAGGGTACAATAGTCGATAGATCTACAGTAAAAATATGGTACATGGTAAAAATATGGGGCAGAGAGCCTTCCAGCGACTTGGGCCGCTGCCTAGACCTGTCAGAGCAAAGAGCTGGATATTGTGGCTTTGGAATATCGTTCGTCTTTGCTCTGTGCAGGTGGGGATGGGGCTGAGTTCGGTTCCTTGGGCTTGCCTCGGTGAGGTGACAAACTGCTGAGTGTGTACATTATTTGTAAACAAAACGAAAATAGTGGGTTAATTAAATTAAGTATTATTCATACTGTTTGCTTAGCGCCGCAGAAACCTGCACACGAACTGCAGTCGCTCCGGATCTCTGGAACAATCCCTTTCTGCCTGCTTCCTGCTCGGCGGCATCCCTCCGAGAGCCCATCGCGAACTTCAAACATCATCAATCATGATCCCAATGCCAATCACATCATCGCAACATCCTCTTCATCACATCACATCGCATAAAACATCCGAGAGGGGCGACGTGGGGCGGAGTTCGGGAAGTGGAAATCACACCAACGATTATCAGGTAATTTTCAGTTTGGCAACCTTTCGATAGTTTTGTTTATATTGGTTTTATAATTGTATTTTTTCCAAATTTGTCTCTTATTGCAGAAAAACAAATTTAAATGTTTTTGCTTGTTATGTTTCAAGTAACTCACCACACAGATTGCAAACATGTGCGTGGTCAAGTAGATCAGTGGACGGCGATGGCAGACGGCGGGCGGAATAGACTGTCGAGGGTGTTGTACAGGTGGTTCTCGATGCTGTTGCTCTTGTGTATTTTGGTGTTTTGGGTGGTGCATTTGTGCTGTAACCTGCTAGCTAGTGGCTAAGGTATCGGGTGGCAAACCACCGGGAACCCAACACGTTCAGGGATAATGCATTCGATCAGGGTACGGATTCGGTATCATTTTCAGTTTGGTTTGTTTCGGTTTCGATTCACACGTTGTTTATGGTTTAAGAGTTAACAGAAAATCAATCACATTATGTAAATACGTTTGGCATACGGGTAAGTTATTAAATATATATATAAAGATATGCATTTATGTTTAAACATCGAGATACGTAAGGTGATGGGGTCAGGGGCGCCAGCATACCCTAGGCCTACCTGCTCTTTCTTCAACAGCTTGTCCTCCTTTTCGCGACGCCGCACCTCCACGATGTACTCGTTGAAGAGACTCTCTCGTTCGCGAACCTTCTCGATGGCCCGATACCGTTCGTCCTTGGCGTTCCTCTGGCTGAACTCCGAGAATGAGGATCTGAAAGAGTTTGGAATTCAAAGTATTAACAAGAACGTTTCATGAACAATTTACGGATGAAACGAAAGAATTAAGTAACCTCTTCTGAACGCTTACAAATAAATATAGGATAACAATCCTACCCAGTAATAAAACAAGGGAGAACGCAATAGTTCTTCGTCTATCAGCTTCTCGTTACTCATCTAGTGGGAGTGCAAGGTAAAAATTATATTTCATTATTTTAAGAAATAAGAAAATTGAGGCATTCTTAACAATTGCGGTTTCCGGGCGTTGGGATCTTCTGAATCTTCTAAAACAATCTTGCGATGCGTCTACGTCTCTAAAGTGGGACTCGGATCCCTCCGAATTGGTTTTACGTGACGTGTTCCACCTTGAAGGGATTTTCGGACATGAAGCTATTGGCGTTCACTGAGTAAACAACCCGGTAGCAATTTGAATGCTTTCATGCTGATCTATGGGTCACAGCGCCCTAATTTTACGCACCCGTTCCGCCGTAAATCAAAGATCGACTTTACCCGCGATATGGGTACCAAACCACAGCCACCATGAAACTCCGGTTGGACGACAACCTCAATGGGTAGCACCTTGGAAAGCATAAATACTTAACCCTTAGTACCGAAATTACAGGCTCACCCCTTTAGCTCCTACAAGCTCGGTTAGGGTCCCCCTATGCGAAACACCAGACGTACTAAGCCAGGGAAAATGAAGCCAAAGAAAGCGTCTTCACATCCCAACTGCGCTATGAAGCCCCAGTGCGGGCGGCGGCCGAGGTCAAGAGCAGCTCGGCTAGTGATCCTGTTCAAGAATAAATATACCTTATAGGGTCGGAAACGTTTACTTCTACCTGTTACATACTATTCAACGAATTTAGTATACCCTTTCGGCACTCTTACGTAATACGTAATAACGATATAGATGATAGCTAGCAATACTCACTTTCCATGCAGTCTGGCTTCTTCCATTAGGCTGCGGAAGTCCTCCCGCTTCTGGCGCATCTTGTTCCGCTTCTCCTTACGCTCCTCCTCGGCCCGATCCTTCACATACTTTTCAAATACCTGTTTGCGTTCCTTCGAAGTCAGCAGAAGATACCGCGGGTCGAACACGATCTTGTGAAGCTCCTTCTCCCAAGTGCTGAAAGCCGATACGTCCTTCTCTCGAAGCATTTCCTTGAATTGGGTGACGCGCATTTCTAGGGGTACTAGGGCCCGCTCCTTGGCCGCCCGCTGCTCTGCCTCTAGGGCGGCATCCTCTGCCCGCTTTGACTTGGAAACTAATGTTACGAAAGGTGTAAGTGACAGATATCCTTTCTGTGATTATAACAGCATGTAACTTACTCATTCGAACTCGTTTGGTTGGCACCTCTTCCACACTAGACTCAGACTCTGTGCGTATCTTGATAACCTCGTCGTCGTCATCATCATCCGCATCCACCCTCTGCACCTGATCCAGTTGCTGGGCTTGAACTTGCGATTTAGCCTGCTCTTGAGTTGCCTCCTCGCCGGACTTCTGTTCGGCTTCAGCCGACTTCTCTTGCGGAGTCTTCAGTTGCTCCGGACGTTCGTTTACCGCTTTGTCAACATCCTCACGATTTAACAAATCCTCGGGTCGATCCCAAACCGAAGTCCTAGTTGACGGATTGTAAAAGAAGACGCGGGAATCTCCAGTCCATACGACACACCATGGCGTTCCAGCGATGGGCGTACTTGTCACAGGTCGACTTTTGTCGGTTTGTTTGGCTGATGCCGCAGCCTTCTTCTGCTCCTCCTCCTTTTTTCGCTTCTCCTCCGCCGCCTTCTTAGCCTCTTTCTCCAAAGCAGCTGCCTGCGCAGCCTTTGTGTTTTCCGAATTGGCTTTCATTGCTGCAGCAGCAGCCGCAAAAGCAGCATGCGGATCAAATCCCGGCGGCCCTGATCCTGGTGGCATATGCATCATAGGGTTGGGTAGCAAGTGTGGTGGTAGGCCAGACGGAGCTGTTGCCACAGCGGGCGCCACGCCCGAGTGGGCAGCCATGCGAGCGGCCTCCATGTCCCTCAGCGCCTGCGGTTTCTCCCAGACACTCTCCCCTCGACCGGCGTGGAAATAGTACGGTCTTCCATCGGGAGCACGATGCTCTGACCACTCTGCTGCTCGTGCTATAACCGCCGGATCGATTACACCCGGCTTAATGATAAGCGACTTGGCTGGTTTGTCTTGCATGTGCTGCTGTTGCTGCCAAGGCGGAATGCCCACGCCCCAAGGTGCCCCAGCTGGTGCCGGTCCTCCAGGAAATCCGTAAGTTGGAGGCGGCATACAAAACGGCGGCTGTCCAAACCCAGGAGGCGCCTGCATTCCAGGTGGCTGGAACATTGGTGGTGGCTGTTGCCGCACATTGGGTGGCGGCTGGGAAAGCAGCGGTGCTGCCGCATTGGGTGGTGGCTGGCTCATCAGGTGCGGCGGCGGTTGCGAGGTAAGATGTGACGACACTGGTGGAATCTCGCCCGACGTTTCGGCTGCCTTGGCTTCCGTTTTGGCGGCCTGGACAGGTCGCTTGGCCATCTCCTCCACCTCCGCCTGGGTCATTATCTTGACAGCGGGCCCATCGGGTCGAGACCAAGTGGTTTCCCTAGTTACCGCATGGTAATAATAAGATCGACCGTCCTCCGCCTTGGTTTCCACCCAGATTTCCGGAGGTCCTGTGACTCCATTTGCTCCGGAAGGAGCTTGTTGCTGCGACTGCTGTGGCTGTTGTTGTTGCTGCTGTTGTTGTTGCTGTAGCGCCTGCTGCTGGGCTGTGTGCTCCCCGATGGGACGACCACTAAACGCATTGAAGGGCTTGCTCCTGTAATTGGGTCAAGGTAAAACAACTTTATAGCATTAAAACACCAGATTTTCCATGACAACGCACCTATGGGCCTCGTTTGGTTTTTCCTTGAGTATAGCAACGCCATTATTTGGGGTCTCCTGGCTGGTGCTACCACTACCACTGCCGTTTCCATTGAGACCCACTTCTGGCGGAGATTCCCTCGCCTCCGTCTTGCTAATCGGCGAACTGGCGCCATCGCTATCCATGCTCTCCTCTAAGCTCGCATCCATGGCACACAGATTTAACTGTACGCAATCTCTCACTTTTCGTTTACAAAATCCCTGAAAATTTTCTACACTTTTCTGCCGCTAGAGATGTGAATACAACCCAGTTTACTCGATTTATCGAGTTATCGACTAAAAAAGGCTAGGTGGCAGCACACGAAGGTCGTTGCCAGTCCGCTGTGACTCTGAACTGTATATTAAAGGTTTTTTTTTATCACGTTGACAAAGAGTTACATTTTGTTACATCTGATAGATAATATTTATAGAGTCTGCTTTATTATTAGCTCAGCATGACCCGATTGCGGGAAGAGTTAAAATCGAAGTGTTTCGGTACTATCTGTAATCCGTTAACGAGAACACTCGTTGCTTATAACTTCTCTCGCCCTTGCGAATCTAAGCCTCACTCGCCGATTACGCTTCTTTTTTTAGACCTGGCAAAATCCTCACGCTTTTTCGTTACCAGCTAGGAATCACTGAACCGCGTAACTCAGCGATTCAACTACCAAATAATTAAACGGTCTACAAAAAAAAAAATGTTTTTTTTTCATACATTTTTTTTAACAAATGAAACGATGCATATATTTATAGGAATAAATGTAAATAAATAAATTTGTAAGCAATAAATATTCATATGGATAAATTGAAAATGTCTTAAGACAACGTACTATTTAAGTTTTGTGTTGCATATTTTTTAATTATGGGTTGGGAATAAAAGCAAGTACATACTTGTAGCTGTTGTAATTATTATTATAGAATACGTGTGCGAAATGCATGAAATACAATCGATAATGGCAAGCAAGTTATCGATGCTGCCAACTATCTGGAAACATCGATAGCACAATAAGCCGCCTCCTTTTGTTCCAGCCCCATAGTAAACACGTGCAGTTGTGTTTTGTTGCAATGGGAAAAGTTCGGAAAGTAAAAACGCGGACGCCATCCGGCGTGGACACCTCGGCGGAAATCGATGTGGAATCAGCGGGCGAAGCGGAGGGCTGCGGACCCATCGAGGCGATTTGCGTGCACCTACAGCAGGCCAACGTGGAGGAGAAGCTGAACGGACTGCACTCATTCGCTGTGCTGGCGCTGCGAAAGGAGAAGGTTACCGAAATACGTGACAGCCAGTTGGTCCGGATTGCGGCCCCCCTGCTGTGCGATAAGGAGAGCGCCATCCGGAATGCGACGGCCGGCGCCTTTCGGAATTTGTCGGTGTTTGGCACGGAAGTGTGCGACTTCCTCGTTGAGAACGACGTACTTACCGCCTTGCTGACCCTGGTCCGTAGCTATGATCTGAATAAAAGTGGGTTCGAGAACGAGTTGCATGCGGACACCTTCCAGCAAGCAATCCATCTGCTACGAAATCTGTGCGAGAGCTCGCCCACCGCCACAGAAGCACTAAATCAGGCCAACTTCCTTTCCAGCCTGCTGCTGGGCTTCGACTACAGAAAGTTCGGACTCGAAGTTGCCATTTCAGTGGCCCA
Organism: Drosophila simulans; assembly: GCF_016746395.2. Taxonomy (NCBI): domain Eukaryota; kingdom Metazoa; phylum Arthropoda; class Insecta; order Diptera; family Drosophilidae; genus Drosophila; species Drosophila simulans. The sequence continues at coordinate 2,846,863 of NC_052523.2, forward strand.
ACTCGTACTGGTGGTGTCTGAGAACAACTCCAGCTCGTGGAACGTCCTGGCCAGCAGTACAATACTACCTGAGCTTCTAGTGGCTCCCACAGAAAGTCACGCGCAGCTTTATCTGAGCGCCTTAGCTGCTGGTATCCTGTGCAATGTACCTGCCTGCGCAGCCGCCCACACTCGGGAAATCCTTAACAGTCTGGACAAACTACTCTCCATAGATCCACAGGCCCAGCTGCAAAGCTGCAAAAACGAAATTCTAAATGCAAAGTCGAAGAACGAGGCCCCCGTGCTGGAAATCTCTATGGAGACAGAGGAGATGACGGAAACACAGAGTGCCAATCAGTCGAAACCGAACCAATGCGATGCCGAGGTGGCACTCAAGAACCTGGAGCACTTGCTAGATGCCCAGCGTCTGGTGGCGGAGATTATAACCAACCTGGGCTCCAGCGATGAACAGAGCAACTGGGACACGGATAGCGAGCATTCAGAGTCTGAGAGCGTGGCCGATTACGACATGGAGGACGAGACAGCTGACAGTGGATCGGGGGGACTGCCCGCCAATTTCTTGGAGACCATCAAACAAAACAAAGTAATCGAGAAACTGTGGCAAAAGGCTCAACCACTGCAACCTGCTGTGGAAAATCTTGTGTCCCAGCAAGAGAATATAAAGGAGAAAGTGGCAAAATTAAGAGTATCGTACTTGATTTGCCTCCAGAACCTATGCAATGTGCTGCCCGCTGAAGATTTGGGCGGCTGCAGCAACCTCTATAACATGTGGATGATCTTGGGTCAACAAGCCTTCAGGGGAAGCGAAGATGTATCCGTCATGGAGGCCATTACGTCACTAATGCGCTCCTCGCTGAGTTTGCTCAAGTCGCGCAAGGATCTTTTCGGTCAGATGACCGAGAATGATCTGAACATGATTATCGAGGGCGCTAGCAAGTGCACAGATATAAATATCCGCGTTAACTGGAACCGCATGCTGGGCACGCTGGGTTCTCTGCTCTCAGAGCCCCTGGTTAAGACAATAGTGCTTTTCCTATTGACTTACTGTGCCCAGGAAGATGACCTGTGGGCTCTGTCTGAAGGACTCGATGCGCTAATGGACATTTTCGCCGTGGACGACTGGCCGCAGATCATCGCGGAGTTGGAGATGTGTGATCGTGTCCAAGCACTAGAGGAGTTGTTCAAGTCTAAGATGCGGCAGCAGCGACGGGAGCTGAAAGAGCGGCGAGCCACAGTGCAAACAGTGAAGACTAACTTTGCACGCTTTGTTTATTATCTTAATAAGAACTGTAAAAAATAAATTAACCTGACCACTAATTAAAGCTATTGTTTAGTTTCAGAGAAACTAAGTGTAAACAATACTTTCAGTTCTTAAGCCTGCCAAAATATTTGTCGACGATAATAGAAACAGAAAAAATCTGTTAAATTTGTAACTTCCTAATTGTCATGCCTTTTGTATTTATTAATATTAAAATCGGCTCCCATCCACCTAAAAAAACGTTAATAGATTGATTGATTCCAAGAGCTAGAATGTAACGCAAATTTAGTTTTCAAGTTAGTTTTAGTTTTCCATCTGTTGAATCAAGTCATTCAAAGTTTAATCTCTGATAAATTTTATTACTGTGGTACATTTTTACAACTTGGACTTTATCTCAGGCGGGTTCTTCTCGAGAACATTCTTCATTTCGAAAAAGGATTGCTCGAGGGTCTTGGCAAACTTCAAGTGATCCGTTATTGGGCAATGGCGCCAAGCGGATATGGCCAATATGATGTCATTATCCCGAGGATTATAGCAGCAGGCATAACCATCGTCAGTCGCCGGGCCGTATCCCATGAAAGCATCGTATTTAGTGGCTACCTGTGAGGTGGACATGCGGAAGTGACTCGACTTGACAAAGCCTGGCGACTTGAAGAACTCGGGAATTGGCTTGCTATGCTCCAGAGCCATCAGCTTCAGTCCAAGCAGGTGACGATCAACACCCTTTCCCTGGAGAGCCAGCTTAGCATATGTCTGATGGGACACTACTGCTTCACGAAGCTTAGCGGCGCGTTCCTGGTCGGTAGCATTTGGGTCCTGCATAGCGCGGGAAAAGGCCAGGGATTCGTTGGAGCAAGAGCGTATGGTTTCGGTTCGTCCGCCGTCGAATATGCGCAGGTGAGCCGACTCATATTGCGCAGGCGGTTCCGAGTGCATTCTGTAAAACGTAAATGTATTCGGCTGCATTAAAAATCTGTAGGAGGATCTAGTTACTTGTAGAAGGCGAGCTGCAGCGCCATCTGAACAAAGCTGTCCGGACCCAGACGCTGTTTCTTTATGAAATCCTTTCCGAAGCCGGTGAATTTCAGAACCTTCATTTGGAGAGCATCGGCAAGTTTGTCCACGTTTGCCTGGGCGACGTTTAAAGATTTCTCTAGACTTTTATTGCTCGAAGAGAACTGAATTTTCTGTGCGGGAGCAAAGTCCTGTGAGCCAGTTTGCCCGAAGCTAGGGTCTTCCTTCCTAAAATGAATAGAATTGAAGTTGCTTCGAACCGTATGTGCCCCATTCAACTTACATCTTTTGCACCACGTAGTCCATCATCATCGCAATGGGCTGGCCCTCAGCCGGCGAGTGCTCATAGGTGAACCCGACGTTTCCATTGGGGTTTACCACCAGCTGAATAGTCTTGTCCATCCAGCGGTTGCCACTGTTCCTCTTGCTGCCGCTGCCATGGATCAGCGATAGAATAAGCTCGTCGGTCTCTTCGCCTTCCTTTAGGCTAGTACCCTCATCGAGTGAGACGGTGAACAGAGCACTCTGAATGGTCTTGAGGGCATCCCGGTTACCAGGAGTCTCAGCCAGATATTCGTAGGCTTCGGCCCAATTGTCCCTGGAGTCGGTGGTCAGAATACCATAGGGTACTCCCACTTGCGTTTCCTTCAACAAGATATTCTCCAGTTGAGCAGCTAGACATGGAGCAGCAATGAGCTTTCCCTCCTTACTGTATATCTTCAGTTGGTAGAAGTGATTCTTATAGATCACCACCACATAATCGGAGTCGGGATTGTATACGATCTCGTCGGTGCCCCGTCTGGGAATCCGACATGTGCCGAATACCTTGCCAAACTGGCTGTTGTCCAGCTCGTTCTTGCCCATTTTAACGATCGGAATTTGGTTGGCGTGCACCATGTCGTTGAATTCGCCCAGGCCATATATAACCCTGGCGGTATAGTCCACGAAAGCGCGTGAGTCCCTGAAGTTTTGCTTGGGAAAGGTCATGCCGGGACTCACGAACACGGTGACTGGGTCTCGGTAGGTCAAATAGGCAGCCTTCAGCCAGCGGTGGGCCAGCCAATTCTTCTCCTTGCTGCCGGTTTCTTCCAGGAGCAGCTGCAGTTCGCGTCCCTGCTTCTTCAAAAACTCGGAGGTGATTCCCTTTTGTTGTTGAAACTCCTCCGGCGTCAGCAGAGGTTCCACCGTGGTCATGAAGCGGTTCAGCGTTTCCTCCAGCGGCAGGACGTGGTACTTCAGCAGATTCGGCTGCTCCAAGGGAATGGTCTTCTGGACGGTGCTGTAGCTGCTGGCGGGCAGCACTTTCTTGGCGATTCCATTTGGAGACTGCTGGGCCAAGGAGTTCTTGGTCTGGAAATCAAATGGGATATTGATTACCGAACGGAGATTCACAAGCATTCCATGCGGAGCACTACCAAATTCCACAAAAGCTTTCCATTGCCACGGAACTTCATCTCGGCGTCGGGTTTCTCGAGGATTCGCTCAGACGTTGGGCTGCAAAACGGAGAAATTGTGTTCGAGTGTTACTTTGAAGTCCAACCACCGGTTGGTGTGCCTGTGGCACTGAATTAACCTTTGATATTTGTACATAATCTACTTCTAGCTATAAGGAGCGATAAACCAATGGCTCACGATTAGCAGCCCGCGGAGGAGGCAAGTGCAAGCAAAACGGCAGTTGCCAGTCAACTGGCCATCGAAAGAGCAGTCCACGTAGGCAGAAGGGTGGAGTGGAGTGGAGCCCAACTTAAATGCTATCAGCGACCGGTTTATTTACTTTCGCTCTCCCCAGAGTGCGTCTCTTGATATCCACACCTTGTGTTTCAGCGAAATACATGTTGTTTACCATCAATATAACCACTTTTTATGTAATCCTTAACTAATTCGACTGTCCTTGCCCATACAATGAAATAAGGAATTTAAGTTCACCTCACTCTTGTTTTGCTCCGGTTAATTAACATATATATATTCTATATATGTACATATATATGTACATATGTATGTTCAAATCAAAACAAGAAACAGCTGTTTTCATATAGCAACAAGTAAATAAACACTCTGTTTTTGGTTTTACTGTGCTATCAATGGAAAACAATCGATTAATATCACAAGCAATTCCAAAACTTCTTTAAAGCTAGTATTAAAAAAATAAGCAATACTATTAGTTTGCAATATATGTTTATGATAAGCTTGAGTACGTTTTGTGAAGACTATCGAAGATTTCCCAGCTCTAGTATCCATAAAAAAGTAGGGGAATTCTTTGGAGAAAAAATCATTTTGGTAAACTTTCGGCACGAAAGATAATGACAAAACGTGAATATTATAAGGAAGAATATCGTAAACCTTTAAGGGCTAAAACGTTTAAAACTTTTAATTTCATTCTTTTTTGGCTAAATCCAAAATTAAACTTTAAAACGTTACCTAATAACTTTTCCTATTTTTTTTTAAATAATAACCACACTATCAATAAAATGTTTAATCTGCATTGGTATTGCTGTATCATTTGAACTTTGCAAATTGTGATTTCACAGTTCGAACCATTTGGATATACGTTTTGAAAAACTAACGTTAATACGCCACGGTCTCTGGATGGAAAATGTTGGCTCTTGTAGTTCTTCTGGTTACCAGTTGTTTGGCCATTCAAACGGCAGCCACTACGACACCAGGTCCAGCGGTCACCGAAGCTGGTACCCCAGCTCCTGGAGGATCGCCAGATCAAGCCGAGCTAGGAAACAGCTCCTCTACCGAACTGCCGGACTACTGCGATCCCTCCTTGTGCCACAAAAATCTCAAACATGTGGCTTGCAACGCATCAATCGTAAGTTACTAAACTAAATGCCACGTGATAATAAGCAAATAACTTATTATCCAAACTTTTTACCATCTTCAGGAACTGCACGACAAGTGCTCACTGGACGCTGAGGTCATAGTGATAAGTCCAAAGGTGGAAAGATTCCTATTGGGTCGATTCAATGAGTTGAGGGATAGAGTGGCCAAAGGAGGGTTCAACGGACTGAGTCCTGCCAGTCGGATGGGCACCTTGAAGTGGAACTCGGAACTGGCCTACCTAGCTGAATTCAATGTGAGGGATTGTGTCCTGAGGCACGACGAGTGCCGGAACACGAAGTTCACCCAAAACGCCGGCCAGACGGTTGGGTATCGAGGCATTAAAGGAAAATTGCCAGAGTTGGAGGATATCCTTAGGGATATCATAGGGGTTTGGATGCGGGAAAAAGCCGGAACTTCGATGGTGACCATCATGAAGTATGCCGAGCAGGAATCTCAGTAAGTACTACTTAAAATATATAGGTATGTTTACTCGGGCGTCCTTTTGGGATTTGGTTCACATTTTGAACGTGAAATGATTATAATTTGTTTTTAAATATTTTATGAATCAAATCTAAGCTATGCAGCTCTTTCCAAACTTAAAGAAATTTATAAAAAGGACGAAAAATGCAATATAGCTTTGAATATTGCCTAACGAAACATATGGTTGGAAAAGGATTTTTTTAATTCAAGAAGAAACTATAAAAACAAAAACTAACAAAACAAATATTTTGACAACATAAATGTTGATATTGTAAAAAATTTTTAGTTACTAAAATAATTTTAGGGGCTTCAAAATAATGGACGCGAGTGTGCGACAAATGCCTTTGTACAGTTTTACATGAACTTTAAGAAGAGAGGAATCCATTTGATTTGTATGCCCAACCGCTCGCAGATTATATTAATTTAGGCCTAATGTTGGTTTCACTCACATTTTTTTGTTGATCTTAACTTTTGATATGATTTCCACAGCTACTTTTAACTATACCTCCGTTATGAAATTCTTCTTATGTTACATGCAGCCGTCCGCTTCGCGATCTTTTTAAGAATGAAATGATTGCATGTGGATTCCATTGGCCTCTCTTCTCTGGCGAGGGATTGCATTTCGCCGAAAGAAGAACTTAGCTTTAGAAATATTTAATTATTTGTTGGTCCGAAAATGATATATTTTATGTAAAGATTCGCTTGCAAATTTCCAGGATACATCTAAGAACATAAAATTGATGTGGGTTTCATGATTTTATTAGTATCTGAAAAAACTTAATTGATTAACTTCAACTTCTGTGTTCCCTTCTATCAGTTCGCCGAAGTACAACTTCTTGCAGATCGTGCAGGAGAACGCTGAATTCGTGGGCTGTGCCATCGTTCAGCAGTCCCGGCACGGCTGGATTCAGACGTTCTTCACGTGCAACTATGGCCACGCCCCGGTTGTGGGCTCACCCGTCTACGAGTCCGGGCAAAAGGCGGCGGAGTCCTGCAAGGCCGGAACGAACCCGAAATATGCACATCTCTGCGCCGATTCCGAGGTCTACGAGAAGGTTGCGCCGAAAGGAGTGAACGCGTCCAGTCCAGAAATTAAAACTAGAACTCTTGGCAAACGGGACTTTGTCATGCTCAACGCTGATGGAACGGCGCCAGCTGAAGATGGGGCACCGGCACCAGCAGCCGATGGAGCAGCAGCCGCGCCAGCCGCCGAAGGAGGAGCAGCTCCACCTGCCGAAGCTGCAGCCACTACAGCAGTCGACGGAGCAGCGCCAGGTGCCACTCCAGGAGTCACCCCGGTGGAGGGAGAAGGCTCCACTGCTGCACCAGCAGCTGGAGTGACACCCGCTTCCGGATCGCCAGGAGGGGAAGAAGCTCACGCGGAAGGGCTACTGGAACCCATGCCAAAGCCTCTGGACAGGGCTGCGCTGGAGAAGAAGTTCGCCCGCTTCCTGGCGCTGATAAAGCGGGCTGAGATGTTCCATGGTCGCCGGAAGATCGTGGTCATATCCAGCAACCATGAGGTGGATGATGACCGCGTGCAGCAGGAAGGCGCAGAAGCCGACTCAACTATTAGAACCATGGAAAGGGCATTATCCAGACGCAGAGCAATAATGAGACGCTCCATAGGTAGCCACATGCGCGGTCGTAAGCCAAGTGCCTTTTGGGCTCCGCAATGGATAGCTATGCCTTGAACACTACCTTACTGAGTAACAATTGCTTTAAAGTGAAATGTTTTAAATTAAATTTAAACAATAAATAATCGTCCCGTTAAATTGAATCCTTAATCTGATTTATAAAATGAATGAGTGAGAAAAGTATTCCTCATATTAGTAATACAAAGTGACTAACGAAAAGAATGTTAATTAATCGGGTAAACATAATTCAGCTAAAATCATATTTACATTCAGCACAAGTGTTTTTGCCCTGACACGAAATCAATAGAGTTGATCTAAAGATCGATCTCGCAGCTTTGTTTTGAGTTGAAAGTGGAAAGTTTTGGAAAAAGTGCATTTTCATTAAATCAACGTTTTTGAATGGGTTATCCCACATCTTATGCCTTTAACAAGTTTAATTTAAGCCCCTTTTTTATACTATTATCTGATAGCCTCAAAATATTTAACAATAGAGTCCATTGTTAAGATGTTTTTAACTAGTTCTAGGGAACTGGGAAAACTGTTGGCAGCCGCCCCTATATAAGTCCATCGTTTTACGGATCAGTCATATTAAGTCGACCCTCCAATCCGTTGAAAATGAAGTTACTTTTGGTTCTAGCTTGCGTTGTGCTCTACGTATCTCTCGCATGTGGCCAGAATCGTTGCGATGGACGTCCTAGGGGTATGTTTAATAATAGCATTTATTAAGTATACTTTAATAACTGATCTCTACACTTTCACACAGGTCGTCAGAATTGCGTCGGCGGCAAGCACGAAGGATTTGGGGGAAGAAATTGCCGGAGAACTGCCATGGACGAAATGTGGTACTATAACCAGAGAACCGGGAAGTGCCTTAAGATGAAGTACCTCGGATGTGGCGGCAACCAAAATCGCTACTGCTCCTTGAGACACTGTCAAAGGTCGTGCCCATGAATTTAAATGCCTTTATCGATCCTGATCCAAATCAGACAGACAGCCTATAATTCACAGCAAATAATAAATAGAAATGTTCTTAAATAAACATATTTATGAGAAATGGGTTTAAAATATCTATCTATTATTTAGTTGTATACGCTATATAGTTAACATATAACAACTTAAATGCAGATTGATACATGTTCCACAGGCATGTAAGTCGTATTTCTTAATTGTGATCTTTTCCTAGCACAATATTTGCACATGGATTTTCAAACTTACGAATATTTTATGGACCGACTTAACTTTAAGTAGACTATACCTAAGGCTTTTCACGTTGCATCGTCTTCCAGATGGCGTTCATTCGCAAGTGCCCTTCTCGCAGATGGTTGAACAAGGCTTCAACGGTCCCATCGACTGGCTTGCCTGCTCCGGATCTCCTGCAAGAGGCAATGTGTCGTTCGTAGCGCCATTTGCTCCTAAAGACTCTGTCGCAGTGCTCGCACACAGCTTGCTCGCCCTGATCGTCCTCGGATCCGGCGTCATCCGCCCTGGCCGCTTGACCGGACTTTTTGGGACTGGCCCACATGGGCTCCGGCTTAATAAGCAGTTGCGTCTTGTTTTTACGCTGCAGCTCCTCCTGGTGGTTGTAGCGAATGTGGTTGAGGATCTTCGAGGTGCTGGTCTTGGTGCGATCACAGAGTGTGCACTTGAGATAGGACCGGTAGGGCAGATGCTTGAAGCAGTGCTTTTGCAGTTGTGAGCGCACGGTCGTTGGTTGCACCTCGCGGCACTGCAGGCACATGGCCTTGCGCCCGGACTCCAGGATCTTAAAACTGTTCTCGATTATGTGCTCGAAGTCGTGCTTCTTGAATACGTGTGCCCGCCACCCATCCATCGAGGCGATCTCCTTGCCGCACTTCGGGCACAAGTACGATATGAGCTTCGTGAGGCCGTTGGTGGACATTTCCGTGTCGGAGTCGCGGCTGGGCGTCGTAGACATGCGTCGACGTTTAGTCGGTTGACTTATTGCGTCCGATTTCATTTCCTTCTTCAGCTGGGCCACTTCCTCCTTGCCAAGTGCATCGATCTCGATTATGACCACCTCCTGATTTCCTTGCTGCAGGTGCGCATCGTCTTGCTGCGGCTTCTCATCAGCTTCTCCTTTGCCGGCGGAAGTGCCATCATCAAAAAACTCCTTGCAAAGCGCATCCAACTCGTCGTCATACTTCGGCACCACCTCTTCCTCCTCCTTGCGCACAATGTCCTCGTAGGCATTCAAACACCGATCTAGATTCAGCTCGCTAACATTTGAAATGGGCTTAGGTGCGTTTACAGGAGCGGCTAGTGCTGTCACTGGCCGTGTTGGGGACTTTTCCATTTCTGTGTTTAGATCAATGTCCATCAGAGCCTTTTGCAGCAGATCATTTTGATTTCTTTTCGTGGAACCTTTGGGACGTCCTCGTGGCCTCACAGCCATCGGCTTCTCTGCATTTCCAGCTGGTGCTGCCGCAGTAGTGGGTTTCGCCTGCTGCCGCTTCATCTGGCGCAACTTGTTCTCGTACTTCTCGATCTCCCGCATGTGCGTGTCCAGTAGGTGAACGTTCAGAGCACGGCGCCTCGTATACGCCATGCGGCAGTGCACGCAGCGGTAGGTTTCACTGTGCTCCAGATGCATGAAGTAGTGGTACTGCAGCAGGGCGATTGTCTTGTGCGCGTTCTCCACCCATTTGAAGCACAGCTGGCACTCATGGAAGCGCTCGTCGATCTGGATGAAGTTGAAGTCGGAGTACGTCTTCTTTAGATAGTCGTGTTTCTGTGGGCATATTTCAAACCATTATTAAAGCAGAACTTGATTTACACAAAACCCGCAACTTGCCGTGTTCAGATGCTGTCGCCACTCGGCCTGAGTGCGGAAGGCCTTGCCGCATTCCGGACATATGTAAACCATGTGCGCCTCCAGACGCGCATTAAGCCGGCTTTGTTCATCCGAGAGCGTCACGTTCCGCGACATTTTCCCTAATATTTTACCAACCAACTGCAAATGAAATCCAAACAAACTACACTTCGCTTTGTGAATTTATCGTTATTTGCTATGGCGACAATCGCTTATCGAAGAAGAGATAATCGATTACCGTTACTGTGAACGGATATCGGCTGTCACTGTATTTTGATGGAACATGGAACAACTTTAAAGTTTTTAAATACCTTGTAAAGCTTGAATATGTAATCTTATAATAACAAACTTTTTCAATTTATTTATCAAAATCTCTTGGAATATATATTGTTTTCCTGCCCGAAAGCTACGATACACTTGCTTTCAAAGAATAACTGCACTTCTGTTATCGGGCATCACTAGAAAATCCAACTTTTCTGCCCGCGCCGCGAATTGTAAGAGTTCGGAAAAGTGTAAAATACCCAGATAGAATTAACATATGATTAGTCGTGGGTAAACATTAAGCCATGTCGAGCGCCTCAAAGTCGACGGTAAGTCTTTTCCCTGCCGCTTCCGACGCCAACACTAATTTGCGGTCTTCGCTTGATTTCATGCAGCCGAGCGCTGCCAGCGGGAGCTCCACGTCCGCAGCTGCTGCCGCCGCAGCCTCCGTCGCCTCAGGATCCGCCTCGTCCTCCGCCAACGTGCAGGAGTTCAAGATCCGCGTACCCAAAATGCCCAAAAAGCACCATGTGATGCGGTTTAATGCCACGCTCAATGTGGATTTCGCACAGTGGAGAAATGTGAAGCTGGAGCGGGAGAACAACATGAAGGAGTTCCGGGGCATGGAGGAGGATCAGCCCAAGTTCGGTGCTGGGTCGGAGTACAATAGGGATCAGCGCGAAGAGGCTCGCCGCAAGAAGTTTGGCATTATAGCGAGAAAGTACCGTCCGGAGGCGCAGCCTTGGATCCTTAAAGTGGGTGGCAAGACTGGAAAGAAGTTCAAAGGCATCCGCGAGGGCGGCGTAGGCGAGAATGCCGCTTTCTATGTGTTCACCCATGCACCAGACGGCGCCATTGAGGCATACCCCTTGACCGAGTGGTACAACTTCCAGCCTATTCAGCGCTACAAATCCCTGTCGGCGGAGGAGGCCGAACAGGAATTTGGTCGGCGCAAAAAGGTAATGAACTACTTCTCCCTCATGTTGCGAAAGCGTCTGCGCGGCGATGAGGAAGAGGAGCAGGATCCGGAGGAGGCCAAGCTAATTAAGGCAGCCACCAAAAAATCCAAGGAGCTCAAGATCACTGACATGGATGAATGGATTGATTCCGAGGATGAGTCGGATTCGGAGGACGAGGAGGATAAAAAGAAGAAGGAGCAGGAAGACAGCGACGATGGCAAGGCCAAGGGAAAGGGCAAGAAGGGAGCAGACAAGAAAAAGAAAAAGAGGGATGTTGATGACGAGGCCTTCGAGGAGTCGGACGATGGCGACGAGGAGGGCAGGGAAATGGACTACGACACCAGCTCCAGTGAAGAGTATGTGCCCCAAGCGATTCTGATAATAGCAATACAATGTGGTCCACATCTTCTAATTCCTTGTTCCCTATTCCAGCGAACCAGATCCAGAGGCAAAGGTGGACAAGGACATGAAAGGCGTGGCCGAGGAAGATGCGCTCCGCAAGCTACTTACCTCCGATGAAGAGGAGGACGACGAGAAGAAGTCTGATGAGTCCGACAAGGAGGATGCCGACGGCGAGAAGAAAAAGAAGGAGAAGGGCAAGGACGAGGCCTCCAAAGACAAAAAGAAGAAGAAACCTTCGAAGGACGACAAGAAGGGCAAGTCGAACGGCAGCGGTGACTCGTCCACAGACTTCAGCTCTGACAGCACAGACTCCGAGGACGACCTCAGCAACGGACCGCCCAAGAAGAAGGTCGTCGCCAAGGACAAAGACAAGGAGAAGGAAAAGGAGAAAGAGAGCGCTGCGAGCAGCAAGGCCACAACCAGCAGCAGCAATGCCAACAAGTCTCGCTCGGCCACGCCAACGCTCTCGACGGATGCCAGCAAGCGCAAGATGAACAGCTTGCCCAGCGATCTCACCGCCTCGGACACAAGCAACAGTCCCACCAGCACGCCAGCAAAGAGGCCCAAGAACGAGATTAGCACATCGCTGCCCACTTCCTTCTCTGGCGGCAAAGTAGAGTGAGTAATGCCGCGATATACTGGAATTCCTGATTATAAATTGATTTGTTTCTAGGGACTACGGCATCACCGAGGAGGCGGTGCGTCGGTATCTCAAGCGCAAGCCCCTGACCGCCACCGAGTTGCTCACCAAGTTCAAGAACAAGAAGACGCCCGTCTCCAGCGACCGTTTGGTCGAGACCATGACGAAAATCCTGAAGAAGATCAATCCCGTCAAGCACACCATACAGGGGAAAATGTATCTCTGGATCAAGTAGCCCGCAGTCATGTGATTTTAATGTTTCATAACTCAAATGCATTATTGTTCAATACAAAATATAAACGCACCACTGAAAATCGGTTATTAAATCAGAAACTGATTTTAACTAATTCATTGTAGTTGTAAAGATGAGTAACGCTAGTTGTTAGTTGTATATCTTAGTATTACATTTCGATATGGTTTCACGTTCTGAAGTTGAGAATTCTAAATTCTGTAGAACGGTCTGAAACAGTTGCTAAGAAAACTGGATTTGAATATTTTTTTCAATTTTGTTTACGTTTATGTGGGGATGGAAGTTACCTCCTCGATAGTTATCGAAATATGGGAGTAATCGATGTAAGAAAACATCGCCGTCAGGAAGCAAGCAGCAGCGATATATCGATTTAGTTCCAGCTCTAGCTCTGTATATGTGTGTGTTTTCGGATGGGATGTAAATTCTAATATCCGATAATTAGAAAAGTGAAGCAAACCCTAAGCGTTCTTATCGCGACTGTCATGCTCTTTCCGCAGCCACTGTGCTGTCCCCGCTGAACCTCGACCACCAATTAAAGGAACCCGAGGAGTCCAAGCCCCAAAAGGGAGCAAAACAAAGTACAACGCAATACCAGTGCGATGGCGACGAGTGAGGAGGCGAGCGAGTGCTGAAAAAATAGGATTGGATACAGGAACTGGCCAGAAGTCGCTCCAAACGGTCGACTTAGAGCTCGAGAAGCACTAATCAAGTGAGTGACCAGTGGGTGTACGCGAATGGGCGTCGGGAAAGCAGAAGGAAATCGCTCAGCTGCTTTGTTGTTGTGCTAATTGAACGCACACAAGCACAGTAGCAGGCACGCACACAGGGGCGCCTGAAAAAAAGCACAACAAAAGCGAATATACGAAATTGAAGTGCATTAACTTGTGGCTGCTGCCCCCAATCGAGCGCATTATCGCTTGTCCTTTGGCGCTTTTCACCTGTAACCCACCGTTGTAAACCATTCAGGAAATACCTACCTACTGCCCATGTATGTATGTATGTATGTGCGTATGCCCTCCCCCAAAAAGGAAAACCTTGAAACCACACTCGTGCCTTGTAAAGTTCAAGGTGTGCGTGTGTGCGCGCGTGTGTGTTGGTGGGTGGGTGCTGCGTACGCTGTGTAATGTGTAAATTGATATCGGCCCTCGAAACAAAGCGAATTAACGCGAATTGCATTCCTCGTCGCTAAACATTCAATCTGTATGTCGGGATTTTTAAAAACAATCCAGTCAATACATATCAGTACATATCTAGCTTCTTTGCAAGCGCTAATGGGAAATTATATACAAGTTTTGAAGATTGCGAAATGAAATTACTACTTATTGACACAGAATCGACAAGTTGCTAAAAAATTGTGAAAAAAAATATGCGATAGTAAACAAAATTTTAAAAATTTGTTAAACTACTTGTTTGTCAAAGGAGTACCTAAGGAATTCTAGTTCAAATCTTATTAAAAACAAACCACTTTTTTAGATACAATTTTGAATTCTTTTCTTTATTAAATGCCATGAAATGGAAATAGAATGTGTTACATGGTAGGATCACCTACTCACACCTGAATGCAAAGACTCTTGGGCAATCCGTAGGGCGTAATTCTATTAAACGCACGCGCCTCCCCAGATTGAATTTCGCATTGGAACAACGAATGTCGGCCTCCCATTTATTGTTTACCCATCCAATAAAAACAAAGTCACGTTCTCATTGGAGCCTTTGCTCCGTTTGTCTACCGATGTGCTAATGCCAGTGACGTTTTCTTTGTCAAATCGTAACTTTAATAAACATTTTGTGACATATTTGCACACCTCCTCTCGGCTGTGTGTTGGCAGAACGTATTAGCAGAATTTGTAATTTACGAATAAAAACTTTCCACTTTTTCTGCCCCAACTGTGGACCGACGGTGCGTCGATGTTTAGTTAAATGGGCATGCGGTCTGGGTTCTGGTTTTAGCATGGAGCGGTGTTCGCGTGACTCATCATCGGAACCTATTTGTTCCGATTACTGCAGCTGCCGCCCAAGATCTCGGCCACTATTTGATCGCGATAAAATCAATTGATGGCAAATTGAGTACAATAGCAGCCAAGGAGCGAAACGCGTTGATTTTTCTGTTCTGTTTGAAGTAACCATTAATGCATTCGCGAAAACCCGAACGAACCGTCTGCCTGACTGTGTCAACAAACAAACCAGCTGTAAGTGCAGCATGACTGAAGAAACGCAAATTTTTTCAGAGCAAGCAAATCAACAATACCCCCTGTTGGTCGTGAAATAAAAAATAATCATCACAAGCCGTTTATCTTATCAGCTGAGCTCTTTGTTGCCATGGCCTCGTAGGCGGAGGAGGTTTACCCCTAGGATAATAATCGAGTTGCAAAAATTACTTTACATTTTAGTAAATAAATAGTTATAGCATCCAAATAAGCATTCATAATATGTTAAATGAACATTATCTTTTGTTTTAAGCCCGAAGCCCAAGCGCACAGAATCGCTGGCGGTGGGACACAGATGAGAGATGCGAATGGTGCGGATGGTGAAGACAAATCGCTACAGCACTGGACATAGCGGACTAGAGCAATAACAGTACAGACCAAGGCCCGATCATCTCCAGAACGTGTGTCCTGCGCGACAGAATGTCCAAGAGGAGTTGCCACATACTCACCCTGCTGGGCTTGTGCCTGGTCTGTCATGAGGCGACCTTGGTCAGGGGCCACGTGCTGGTTTACCGAAAACCAACCAGCCAGGTAAGTTCGATTAGTGACATATTTAATATATTATTATTATTAATATTAAATACCACCATTTATGTTGTTTACTCACAGTTGATCGAGGAGTTCAATGATCTGCCAGCTCAATTCGGTCCCCATCTGCCTTCAAATGGTCTCAAAGTGTATGTGGTTCCCGCCAGGCGCCCCTATTACGGTTGTGATAGCCTGGACAGACCACCGCACCTGAATTACCCACCCTCAGCCAAATTTGTGGCACTTGTGGCGCGGTAAGCTAAATGTGGTTCATATAAACTCTTCAGTTTAAACTAACTCAAATCTTTTTTAGTGGCGAATGCGTCTTTGAGCGTAAGATACGAGTGGCCCAGAATGCGAGTTATTCTGCTGTGATTGTTTACAATAATGAGGGCGATGACTTGGGTAAGTGATTACACTTAGGTAGTACACTCAAAATATGATTTGTTAAAACCCATATTCAATTACAGAGCAAATGTCCGCCGACAACCAAACGGGCATAAGAATACCCTCGGTTTTCGTGGGCCACACGACGGGTAAAGCGCTGGCCACTTACTTCACGAACGATGTGGTGCTGATCATCAACGATGAGCTGCCCTTCAATATCAATACCCAGCTAATATTGCCGTTCTCCATTCTGATCGGCATGTGCTTCATCATAATGGTAAGAGATCTGCAGTTTTAACGCTGTTTTCTATACTAACTTAATTGGTTTGTTTGCCGAACAGGTTATCTATATGATCTACAAGTGCATCCGCGAGCAGCGCCGCTTGCGTCGCCATCGACTGCCAAAGAGCATGCTGAAGAAGTTGCCAGTGCTGCGATATACCAAGAACAATGCAAACAACAAGTACGACACCTGTGTGATCTGTCTGGAGGACTTCATCGAGGACGACAAGCTGCGCGTGCTGCCCTGCTCACATCGTAAGGGATATAGTCTTGGTTATTTGCTCAGCTTTAGTAGTTTCAGAATAGATCAAATGCTTAAAGATATATCTGCAACACCCGCAATAATGTTATCATATGACATCATCAGATAAATTGTATAATCCATAGACATTATATTAATTCGTTACTATTTGCAGCCTATCACACGCACTGCATTGATCCATGGCTTACCGAGAACCGTCGGGTGTGTCCCATTTGTAAGCGCAAGGTTTTTACGAAGGGCGAAGCGCGTGCAAGTCGGAGTCGACAGCCTTCTTTGGATAATGTTACGGATACGGATGACGACACAACGCCGCTGCTGCAGCAACAGCAGTCCAATGGCAGGCAGATGGGCCAAGTGAGCTCGGCTTCTTCGGCCGCTGGAGCAGCTGCTGGGAGCAGCTCAAGCGTTACGACGGCGGCTGTCGCTGGAACCACGCGACACGGAACCTTCCGGCGTGGGCACGCTGGTAGAAATCCGTTCGAGGAGTCCCAAAGCTCTGACGATGAGAACGGTACGTCTGCTGCCGAAATGAATTCTTTGATTTTGTTTAAATAACACACCCAATTACTTGTACAGCTCTGCTGGCCTCTTCTGTGCGCCCGGCCACGTCTTCTGGAGCACATGAACGCATCAATCCCTTTGATCGTGCTCCGAATCTACCGGCCCACCTAGCCGAACAGTTAACTGAGAGTCGTCGCTCGGTCTGGTCGAGAATAAATTTTGCGTAAGGATATATTTGTGATGAAGCTCAGTGGTAGAAGATGCATAACTTCCCTTTTTACTGCCTTTAGCTCGTTCTTCCGCCGGCAGCCAGCTGTTATTAGTGTGGCGGCGCCACCCTACCTGGAGCGCGTTGAGTCCGGTACCAGTGCCATGGGTCTGCCGGTGACGGGGACAATAGCTGTAGCCTCGCCCGCATCGAATAACATCCTCAATCCGAATTTAAGCGGCTCCTTCAAGGACGAAGACGATATGCCACCGCATCGCTCGATCTACGAACCGATAGCAATCAGCACGCCTGCAGCTGACACAGCAGCAGTCGACGATTCGGCGTTCCTGCAAACGCCCACGCAAGGCGGCATAGGCGTGGCCGCCCTGCCGCACAGCGCATCCGATCGCCAGTTTCTCATATGAGGCGAGCTAGTTCGCCGCGAGTCCTTAGCCTGTAGGTTGTAGGTGGTCGTCGATCCTCGAGCCATGAGCCCAGCCCGGGTACGAGTTTTTCGTTTGGGTTCGCGATCAGCGCTGTGGCTGCCAGCTTCTTTGTTTTAAACAATTAACAAATGTTTATTATTAATATTAATAAATATGTAGCCGAACCTTGTGTTGGACTGTGCGCTGTCCCACTTCCAGGGCACCCACCCACAAAAACCCACACAGACACGAAACACACACGCGTCATTTAAATGCGTATACAAATTGTGATTTATTTTATATACATTTTACAATTAACCCAATTGGCATACGAAATACCGCCTCGCCTGCAAACTCCCAACCAAAAATGTAAACGATAGACGGAAGAGAAAAAATACCAAGTTACCACATCTAAACATCTAAGATTAAATTGTTTACCTGATTCGCATTAATCTTTGATTCAGTTGTTCAACAAAAAAAAACCCAAAATATCCAAGCAACACTCAGCACCCCTATTAAACTGATTCACGAACATAGTTACGTTTTAGCTAAGATGGTCTTTTTATTTCGATGTTTATGAGAACTGCTTTTCAATACCATTACAATGGAAATAATTAAATCAAATGATTGAGAGGCACTGGCCTGTATATTGTACATTATTCTCGTTTTAACTAATTTTAAGTTTACTGTGTAGCATATGAAACTGAAATCCAATGATGCAATAGATTGTCAACCCATGTTTTCTTTTCAAATATGATCAAATTGTATTTCAAGTCAAAATCGTTGCCACACTCCACTAAAAGTAGGATACCTAAGCGCTTTTTTGTGATTATTTTTTCCCAAAAATAATTAAATATGCAACAAAGAATGCTGTTCACATGAAAACGAAATCAATTAGGGCATAGATGCAAATATATATATTTAAAAATGCTGTGGCAGTGTAACCTAAATTTAATTTACATTCAACAAAATAAACGTAATGGACATAAACTAATCAATCGTTTATTCTTCATAAATTTAAAATTCTCAGCTGTGGTATATTTTATTTTTGGGTCTACTGTCAATAGGAACTAAATAGGCTTCAAAACTACGAATTTTTCCTAGCATTCTCTGGAACACCAGGACACGCGTAGTACCAAAATGAAATAAAGCAAAGGAAAAACAAGGAAAGTTAGCATCGACTATCAGATACCTCCTACTTTTCTAGTGGGGGTGCGAGGGATCAATTAAAAATTCTTTTGGAATATCGCTGAAAATTTGCAAAACATATTTAAATCGATACGAAAATACTTTTTCGAAACGGTGATCGTCTCCCAATTGGAATGTCCAAGACATACCCATAAAATAGTATAGATTCAAAATATAGAAAAATGAAAGACAGAACGAAAGGGTGTGACAGTATTGGGATGTGTGTGGCTATCGATAGGAATAATATCAACAAAATCTCAAGACTTCGAAGTTGTAGCCTTTACGAGTTTAGTATACCGTATTGCTCTACTAGTATTTGGTATAAAAAGGTATCACTTTTAAAGCATACTTTTCGGATATGCGACAAAATGGGAGAAAAACAGATTTTTTAATTTCTTGGTAAAAGGTTAAAATCGTAAAATCAACTGGAAACTGCAAACATATTTGGAACATTGACTGACTAACAAATCAATGGAGATGTCCACTTACCAGTGTTATTTATTTCTTTCTGTAGTTAAGTAAATATATGCATAATAATTATTTCTTTCAACTTTGATAACAGTCGAGAAATAATATATTTTTAATACCAACTGGGAACGTAAGCAGCTGTTCGAATAAATATAGCCCAGTAGCCATGAATTGGTACACACATATAGGCTAAAGTAATAGTTATTGGATTGAAAATAGAAGTAAATCATTTTACTCAACTGTTAAATGCATAGGGGCAGACTTCCCCGTAATAAATAAATGTCCGATTTATACAAACTTTCATTTTAATATATTTTCAATTATTTTATAGTAATGTAAATATTTTATATAGGTAATACATAAATTATGTATGTTCAAATATAGTGAGTAATGCACGGAGACATGTCAGCATTTTCAAGTTATTACATAGTTTAAATCAATTTTGCTAGATTTGATGCGAGAGTGTGGTGTGATGATTAGGTGTGTGTGTGTGATAGGGTATGAATGTTTTGTACAGTTTCTCGGGTGTGTTCGTGTTGATAATTGATACAATTTCAGTTAAAAATTATTGTTATAATCGTTATCGATAAGCTATATACAACATATGCACTTTAGAACTTAGGATACATAACTAAAGAACGTGTCAACTACCCGGTAGATGAGACGGCGGCCACCAAGCCCACGTAGTTTACTTCACCACCAGCGATTGCTTGAGATGCCGCACCAGGCCGGATCCAATGTCCTGGACATCCGGCCACTGTCGTATCACAAAGATGACGAAACAAATAGACAAAAACGTGGTGAGAACGCGAACCCTGGATACGAGCAAACAAATATATTAGTTGTGTTCAACGTGAAATCGAATACACAAGTAGCTACCTCGTTTTGAGAAAAGGCATTATGATGCCTGCAGCGGTGGCCACAAGCAGGAGCACCACTTGCAGTATCGTTAATACCACATTGATGAGTTTCACAACCAAGGCCCGCGCATTCGAATTATCAATGCCCTCGACGGTGACATATTGTTGCTGCGACATGTGCTCCATTTTTGATATCTGTGGAGGAGCTCGCTTAGAATCGGTTTGCATTTGGCGTGGATTGGGGCTGGAATCCCCAAGCGTTCGAACTTACCCTCGTTTGACAGTTCTCGAGCACTTCGTTGACGTCACGTAGTCTTTCATCGCTTTGGTATTGTACTTTCTCCTCCATGTCGGCAATCGTTTGCTTCAGATTCTCAATTTCATTCTGTCGAACAAAGGCGGCAAGGCATGAGCACGAATGTCGGGCAAACTGCCAAAGCGTCAGCCAAGTGAACTACGAACCTGATGTAATTCCGTCAAGTCATTGATTTGCTCCTCGAGTCCCTCGGCACGATAGCGTTCACTTTCGAGTGTGGCGGTCAGATTGTTGAATTCCTTTTGGCCCGTCTATCGAAAATAGAAAAGGAGGTTCGAATATTAGTGGTAATAACACGGAGGTTCCGCTGGCTTTTCAATAGAACACGCGTACCTCGAGTCGTTCGATGCGCTCCTTGAGCTTCTCGTTCTCGGCCTTTCGCTCGGCCAGCTCTGTTAGCAATGTCTTGAGCACTATGTGGTATTGGCTGGCTCCCGACTGGCTTTTACCAGACCTATAAGCAAATATAACAAGCATAGTTCGTTAGGATCGTTCCCATCTCTGTCTTTGGTCAAATTCTTACCCTCCCGGTATGCTTTCGCTCGTTACGCTGCTGCATTCGCTGCCATTGTCACTGTTGAACTTTCCCGTGCCGCTTCCCGCTCCGCCGGTGTTGTTGTTCTGCCCGCCGCCGCCTGAGCCCGTCGAGGTTCCGGCTCCAGGCACTTGCTGCAAGCGCTCGCTGCCCAAAACATCGGCATTGGCAGACTGCATGCCCTGTAGCTCGGCCTCGCTCATCTGGTTGATGTTGTCGGCGCTGCCAAACTTGTTCTTGATCAGGTGCGCAAACTCTCGTGGCTTGGACATCACCGATCCGGAGAAGCCAGTGATGCCATCGCGGATGTTGCCTCCCACGTTGCGGAGACCCTGGCCGACATCCCGCAGCACCTCGCGCGGCTGACGGTGCTGGCTCTTCGTCTGGAACTGGTGATTCTGCAAGTCCTTGGCCCGCTTCGTGTAGTTGTCCAGCTTTTTCTGCAGCTGCGAGATATTGTGTGCGCTCTTCTGGTTCTTTTTCTCAAAGACAGCCTATCAAGGAGTATCACATCGATATTAATTATTTAATTATTGTAAAGAGATAAGTGATTGTGCATACCTTGATGCGCTGCAGCTGCTGCTTGTCTGCACTGGCTGCCAACTTCAGATACTCGTTGACATTATCTAAATTAAACAATTATTCAAAATGTAATTCTCTTGTATAAACTTTATACATTTTCCAGTCGATTGATTATCTACTCACCGTCTCTGGCAGTTTGCTCCTGTCGGATGGACTCCTTGGTGCATTGGATCTTCGTGTTTAATCGGTCGATGGCCTGAACGCTGGAGCTGCGTTCATGGCAGCGGCGATGGACCTTCTTGCTGCTGTCGAACTCGTCAGAGACGAAGGACGAGTAGTAGTCCTCGTTGCCGGAGAGGCGGGAATCCTCCAGACCGCTGCCCGTGCCGGCGCTTCCACCACCGCCGCCGCCGCCTCCTCCGCTCTGCTGTGGACCCAAGAAATCCGTCATGTCGTTGACGCCAACGAGACCGCTGTAGGCCAGCAGACCGCCCTGGTCAGAGCCATGCGTGCGTCGCTGGCGCTCGCGACTCCTCCGCCGGTGGGTGGGACTGTGGCTGCGGAAGCCACGAGCCACCACCCCGGCGCTGCCCAAACTTCCGGTCACCGTGTTGCCGCCGCTGTAGACAGCCGCCTGTGCAGCTGCCACTGTGCTGGATGAGGCCGAGGAATTGCTGTTCGTGTTCGCCGAGGCTGTTCCGGATCCGGACGTGGCCCCTCCAGCCGTAGTCGTCGCTGCTGCAGATCCTCCACCAGTTCCTGCGGCGGAGTGGGCAGTTGCTCCTCCCGCTGTGGCTGCTGCTGTCTGAGTGGCTGCCGCTGCCTCGCTGGCTCGCTCCCGGGACACTGGCGAATTGTGGCGCATAGAAAGGTACGACTTGGGTTATTTTGTAAGACTTATCTGCTTGTTTTGTCTTTGTTCAAATTTTGTTGATCATGAGGCGCGTTTGAAGCAGCACAAAAAAGTTCAGTTCTTAACGATCATTGTGTAGTGGGATGGATGGTGATGTAATGAGTTATTTTTAAGTTTAGCTCTTTTGTTTTATATGTATTCATTTCATATCCATGTCTTACTGATTACTTTTTCATTTTCATTTGAAATTAGATTTATTTTTGCTTCTCTATTCAGAGTTTGTAACAATTTTAATTATTTTAAGTTAAAATGTTTTAAAAGAATTTGATAAATTATTTTAGTGATCCGATTCCAGCTGTTTATTCAATTTTAATTTTATCACAAGTTGGAAAATTGCTTGTAAGATGACTTATCGAATTTCCATGAACGTAATGTTTTATAAAGCACGTTTTTTTAAAAATTAGTTTTTAGTTTCTTTAATCTTTAATTATTCACTTGATCTTTTGAGTTTGAAAATGTGTAGTTGGCTCACACACAAGCGCTGATTTATGGTTAAGTTTATTTGATGAATGTATAATGGATAAGTGTTGAAAAGAGTTATTTCAGTTTTTTATTGACAGCTGGACAGCCTGTGTTTGAGTCGCGGAAAGAGACAGACAACAAAGAAGAACAGAGACAAAAGAATCAGGGAGAAGAAAAAGAAGCAGTGGCAGGCAGTTTAATAGCGTTTAAATCGCGTGTTTTCGCTGTGAATAGAACCAAAATAAGTAGTAAAACGATTATGTGAATGAGTGCGTGGGTGTGGTGACGAAAGTGCATGGAGTGTGCAGGTTACTTGCAAAACAAATTGAGTTTTATAGTACTGGTATACCTACATTTGTCAATGATTCTGATTGGGTTTGCTTGATTTGCAAGTGTAGCTAGTTAGGCAGGCTAACATTCAACGGTTACAAAGCTAAACAAGGAAAATATAAAAAGATATAAACAAAAATATGTAAAGTAGTGTGCAATCAAACAAATAACAGATGTTAGGCACAGTCAAATGAATAATACAATGACCAAGGCACTCAAAAGTGTGCTATACTTTTTGCTTTTGATTTATAAATGGCTGTCCGTAAGCTTGTTGATGCCGAACTCGTGAATACATTGCGAATAATGGGCGTATAGGGGGGTGTATGGACGGTCTTTGGATTCTGGAAGATGAGTCATCGCTCAACCACAGCCGGGGTGGAAATTCATAATGGAATGACGTACAGTGAACCCCGAGGAAAATCTGCCAAACTAAACTAAGAGAGTAACATTTATAGTTAAAAAGTTAACTTAGAGAGTATGAATTGTCAAACGCCAAAGTAAACTAACAAAACACTATTATATTATTTAGATGTATGATAAAACGACCCAATCTCCTTACTTTCCATACATTATACTAATTATGCTGTAGATCTACAGCTGTAAAAACTAGTTGATAGCGGTATTATAATAGTATAAACCAACACTGATAGCTAGCACTCCCCATCGAAAATGAGCTTAGCCCCACATCCAGACTCCCAGATGAACATAAGCCCCGCTGATAAGATGCAGGAAGCTCCAGCTTTAACACGACCCAATCATTCCAATTAAGCGACTGACTAATGGACCAGAAGGAGCCCGAGGAGGGGATGGTGGTCTCGGTGCTTTGGGAGGAGGAGTCCGGAGGATTGGTAATCATAATTGATAATTACTTTGCTCGGTGCTGCGGCTGGCAGAGGGTGAGCGACTGGCGCGCAGATTCGAGCTGGAACCGCGGGATGGACGCAGGGGCTTCAGCGTTAGGAAGTCCCGATTCTGGTTCGGATTAGGGGCCGCATTAGGCGTTGTGTCCATTATTGCTGGCTGCCATTCAATGACCACGATTTCGCTGACTGCAAGGAAACAAGAGAAGCGAATAAATAACAATATTTTCAGTACGTTTTCTAGGCTAAGTGGCAAAGTCTAAAGGTGAATCAACCCAGTCCGCCAGCTGATAATCCGTGCATAATCGGATTATTTCATATATGTTTGTATACAAGTGTGAAGAAAAGTGGAGCACATGGAATAATAAATTCTATACATTCCTGGCATTTCTTGGCTGATGGAAAGCATCTTGAAAATTCAAATATCCCAAAAATAGTGTCATCGCTGACACATTTCAAGTGCTCGCCTCCAGATATGTATACAATCTATTCTTAACCAGATACGGTAGCAATTTGTTGTGGATACTCCCCCCCTTTACTACCAACCCACTGTATCAGAGAACCATACAGGGACTGATTATATGAGTTCTCCGCCTGAAAAGTATAGAACTCAAGTGTCTTGGGCGGCATGTCAATGATGTTCGTTTGTGGGAGGGGAGGGTCTTCAATAAAGACAACAGACGCCTCATCATTATCATTGTGTGCACCGCGATACGAATTGTTTACTTCATCATAAGCAGCCTTTTTGTCAGCACACCCATTTGGGTTCTCCTTCCATTAACACGCATATAATTCACTGTATTTAATCAGCCCAAGGGAATATTTCGAATTCCATTACATTTATGCTGCTCCTCAAGTGAATCGGTTAGACTTAGCTGGTTCGTCTGCACGGATGCCGTTCCAGATCGTAATCGGCTTTAATGGATTTAACTTTCACGCCCACTGAAGACCTACCCCATTGTTACTTCACTTGAACCAATTGAGAGTCCACAAGCAGCACTTTCCACTCACGTTCCGCTTTTTCTTTATGCGCTTTGCATTTTTCGGGTAATTTTCCGTTCGGTAAAACCCCTTTAAGCTTATCCCCACACATTTAACAGTGCCAGACATTTTAACAGTCTAACACTTTGCATGGCAAACGCTCGACCTGGTTTATAGCTACATATAAACATTACTAAAATTACAGTAAATATGAAAAACATTTACAATGAATCTTAAAACCAATAATAGTGTGCACCTAGAGGGACGGATTGAACTGAATATAAACATTATTATATTTACAGGGATATTGAATCAAGGGATTCAACTACAGAAATAGCATCGATAGTTATAGAGTATTTCTTTGAAGATTTGAGTTTATATTTATCTGTATATTAGATACGTCTTTGTTCATGCTGTAAGCCTTTGTCAAGTAAACTATTTGGAACGGTGTCAATGATTCTTAAAGTCATTGCATGATGGTATAGGTAGTTTCCTTAGAGATTCATTCCTTATAGATACATTTTATATCCATGCTAGCCATCACTTTTTTCTGTACCGAGAAGATAGTACCAAAAAAGAAATAAGAGGACAGTGATAGATAGATAAAGATGGACCCACTCAGTCCGTTGCGCTTTCAACCCAAATGCTCATCTGCACTTGACTGCGCCACAGCTGACGGGTTTGTGGAGGAAGTGGTGGCCTGGAGGAAGTGGAGGTCTGGAGAGATGGCATGGAATAGCATGGAATGGGTTCGGTGCCTTCAGCTACGACGTTTTGCTGTGTGAATCGAGCATAATCATTTTCCTTGTGCCCCTTTCTTTCAGTTTGTTTGTGAATTTTAATCAACGTATTTTGTAACCTTCTTCTGTTTTTCGTGCTTTGTTTGTTATTCCGCGACTCGCTTCCCATTCGCTTTCTTGCACAGTTGCTTAAACAGAAAACAAAACAATGACAAAATAACAATAAGCGCATTGATATAATATATCAAGCGAAGCGAAGAAAGTCCGCAACGAATTGGGAATGCCCTATACTCAGACTAACGACATTTATGATAATAATAACAATAAGTTCTGTTGGATACTATCTTCAGAGATTTAAAGTGATCCATAGTATTATGTAGATGATTAAATTACACAATTGAAAGGAAGGCAGTTCAAAGTTCTTTTAGCTTAACTTAAATAGTAATAAAAAAGAAAATTCAATTAAATGCAATTATCTGCTTACATTGTAAACTCAGCTCATTCAAAGTAAGCTTATCAATTTGTACTGAGCGAAACACAAAATGCTATGCAATGCAAATTGAAAAAGATTCAGGGTCACTGCACTCACGACTTTGAAAGTCACACGATGTCGCACATCATATCTCCTCTCGTGTTAACCTCTTTCTGTTCTTCAATTTCTGAGATGATTGTATGGAACAAGTCGCAATTTGTGGTGATAAGGAAGCAAACAGGCCAGAGTACAACCCATCTGCAGCGAATGTCAGTTATCAATAGTCTGTTTCGGGTGCATATGAACCAGGGAGATTCAGCAGTGAAAGAACGAATCAAATCGGTTCCGCATTTTTATCACTAAGTAGGGAGGGTGGTTCTGGTTCAAAGTCCAGAGATAATTGATAAAGGCCCAGACCTATGACACAAGCCAGTGCATTAGCATAAACCCGCAGGCAGTCATATAATAGCACTGAGAACTTGAAGTGCGTTAAACTTTATTGGGTTATATTGTTATACATATATAATATAATTTTAGTAAGATTTAAAAAATCTATTAGAAAGTGCTATTATGTTAAAGGTTGAACCTAATTAGCACCAAGATTTCTAGCATTTTTATACCCAACATTTTAAAAGCAGTTCATCTTTGATGGGAAATCATCTTTAATCAGGTTCCTTATATATAAGTACCAGTATTGCACAATCCTTTGTATGCATTAAGTTTCATTTCAATATGATGCTTGTATAACCTTACAAGCCTTTCCATAACAAAGTGTACAAATTGTACAATTGCCAATCTGTCCCTGCACTTTTGCATACTTAGAATGCAGATTCAATTATGCCGAGACATTTGCTAATGACCAACCACATCCACATGCCACGTTCCGCATGCAAAAATCTCGGGATTCCGACTCGGCAGCCCAGCTGGTTATCTTTTGTGAAGGTCGCCGCGCTTGGATTATAAATATAAAGAACCGCATTAAATTATAAGTCGTATGCACAGCCAGCGAGCAAGTAATTACAGAACTGACTCTCGGTCTCGTTTGCATTTTCACCCAGTCGGTCTGCCGCTCAAACATGGGAACGTGCCTCCATCCATTGCATACACATCACCCCGTGAACTGTGAGTAATTCTATCATTAGATGGAATTTTGTGGACTTTGGTCCGCATTTCTGCCACATAAATAATGCTGTCTGGAATAAATTCGAATTCAAATGACCTCACGGTACACAGTTTATTCCAATTGCACGGCACTAATTGGTTCCTTACGTGTGGAGACGATAGAATATTAAGTTATTGCACTACTCAAGGTTTACAACAGACCCTTGCATTCTTGTTCTTTATAAGGAAAACTGATCTATGTTTTATATACATTTGTAGAAACTGTAGGTCTAAATATTTATTAACTTGTTCGAGTGTGCGCTTTGGTTTCTTATCGCAACTCACAACAGCTTTGCCGGAATGTCAAACTCTCTTTCCGATTATATAAGAGCTGCGAAAACTGAAGCCGACAGTATCATAAATGTTGTGCAGGTCAGGGTATTAAAGCTTATGTACGTGTATGTACGTATGTATGTACAGCAGCAATTGAACTTTTCGAGAAGAATTGCAAAGTTTGCCCAACAAAACCCGTAAAAGTCAAGAAAAGAGGCCAAAGAAACATAAACAATTGTGACTCAACTTTCGACTGCTGGCCCATTACCTCAACAATTTAACAAGTCGCTTGGTTGTCAATGTATTTTATAGATGTTACTTTGCCGCCGTCGTTGTTTCAGCATTTTGCGTTGTGTTTTATTATTGCAGGTGTTTAAACTGCTGTTCGAGACAAGCCAAAGGTAAGTTGTAGCCTGATTGTGTGTTTTTTTCCTTTTCTTTATTTACGGGGGGCTGACGACTTTGTTCTCATTCGTTGCCAGATACAAAATGTGGTGGTGGTGGTGGAAGGGGGTAAGGTGGGTGGCAGGTGTCAAGTGCGAGTCGTGATTCATGCTAAGTGTACATAAAAACTGGGGAGAACGCTGTGGTCGAGTTGCTCGACTATCAGATACCCGCTACTCAGTGGCAGTGCGAGGGAGAAATTTCCAAATTCTTAACGATAGAAGCGGACTGACTTTACCTTTGTTAGAACAGCTTAAATCTACAATACTAGAATCCACTTGATTTATGTTTTATTTTACATGTAAGCTTTTGTTGATGCTTAAAAATAAAAGGTAACAGTTAAAAGCGATGATCATTAACAATTATATCTTTAAAAGCAGATATATCTATATTTTATGCTTTCTAATGACAGTCGAGCTTATTTGTATCGTATCTTTACATATTGAATCTGAAAATCCAAGCAACCTTAGAGAGGGTACCAAAAACAAAAGAGTTGCGCCACAAGTTGGCTTTGTGTTTTTGTTTTTTTTTTTTTTTTTTAGATAAGCACACTGGGAACCCTCATAATCGACAACCGCAACCACAAAAAATAACCGGGAAAAGAAAGGAACGACTGTGCTATTTTCAATAAGCTTATTATCGCTGCAATGGATACCCAGTGTATCTATTTTCAAACTGCCACCGAAAGATATCAGCCATTGCAATGGTATTTTAATTACAAACCGTATTTATCAATCAATCAGCCCAATGGTTGTGTTGTGTAAGTGGGAAAAGTGAGAGGGAAAACTTATTTCACTATCAATCCATAATTAGTGGGTAGCACGGGTGCAAATCGAATCAATGGGTCTTAGATAACGATAAAGAACAATCCACCGACTTTCTTTACCCATTAGCGAATTGTAGAAGTAAAACACAAAAAATATCTAGACAGCGTTCCAAGGTGTATCTGCAAACATAAATCTTTCTGTGAATCATTGTCGTAAAACATAAAGATAAAACTTGATTTATGGCCTAACCGCCGTTTTGTACTACTTACTGCTTTTCGAAATAAAAATAGTTACAAAATGACTTGGCAATTTCCGGTAAGTAGAGGTTCCCAGTTAAGCAAAAGTAATTCGATAAATATTCGATAAATTCGAAAGCACCAAATTAAGTCATTTTTCGTGAGATATGGGAATGCTTTAGTTTAGAAATAAACCCTACACATTATACTTAGGACAAGTTAATTTGTTGTTACTTTGACTCACGTGATTTTCCTCTGCTAACCAAGTTTTCATGTTTTGGAACTCTTCGCGGAAAGATTGCCTATCAACTGGTCGGTCGTGCTTCGGCCTTATCTAACGTCCCCAAGAAGCCCACACACCTGACACTAATCAGCCCTCAGGTGTCGGCTAAACCCACATCCAATTGGTGTCACATCGAGTGTGTAAATATAACATTTGATTCACCGCCTTATTGAAAACAAATGAAGGAAACCTGATATCGTTACCTCTATATGCAGAAGGCGGAATCGGAGCTGGAACGACTCCCAGGAACACGTCATATTGTTGACCAACATGCAAACTGTATTTATCTATATGACTCGGAACACCTTTACTATATATGGAAAACCCATTTCCTGTAAAAAAAAATGCATTCTGCCTCTGCAAATTATAAAAATGTGTCACAAGCTTGGTAATAGTTATCTTTGCTTGTTGAGATCGCGTAGTATTCAATTTTTAAATGGAATCCATTACACATTTTATCTTGTTTGCCAGCCACCATACTTCTTTATAGACATAGGATCGTAAATACTACCTAATTATCAGTTCAGTACATAATCTTTATTGCTCTGCAATCGCTGGCCATAAATTTTTCTGCTCTGTCACTAGAAAGTAGGGTTTTAAAATTTTACCAGGAGGGCAGCCAATATCCATTGAAAATGTGGTAAGTACTTTCGGATCGGTTCTTTCGACATTTTCTCCGCTCGCTGGGTTTTTCGTGTGGTTTTTGTGGTTCGGAAAAGTTTCGCAGTTAACAACAGAGTAGTCAGCCAGGCAATTACCTTTATGACAGTTATCCAATGCCTTATGCTACCAGTCTGCGGTGCCAATTCTCCATTTTCTCTCTGCGGGACCAGCTCTTCCGCTGCGGCTTCCCATTAACGCAATTGGTTTGTGCCACTTTCTTTGAGATACTCGCAGCACGAGTCCAGCATGTGGGGCCAACATGATGCTGCTGAAACTTGGCAGATACTTCTAGTGGACCAGAAGATGTTTCGCCCATAACTCATGGCACATTGGACACTATTTTATGGCCTGCTTCCACACCAAAGCAAGCAGCTGTGGGTGTTCGCTTTTTTATTATTTTTTTTTTATAATTTTTCCCCACGCTTTGTGTTTGCAAAAGATAGTCTATCGAAAGATCAAAACCTTGACCCCGCCCACAGGTGAAGGTTGCGCCACGTTGGATAATCGAAATGTTCTTGAAATGGAATTTGTTTTAGAATAAGGCAGCTATAACAACGATCTTGCATTTTATTTGATTTTATTTTTAATAGATATATGAAGCTATTTATCGCATTTTAAAATGTAATCAGTACAACTGATTAGTTTCCATTAATGACACCTATTCAAAATCAATCAACGGCGCAATCGAACTAATTTGTTTGCCTCATTACACAATAATTGCATAACTAAAATAAATATACCGCTTGTCCATAAACTAATTGCTCAAGCACGATTAATTTTTATGAAATTTTGCATATGATTATTTATATCACATATCGACCACGCCCCAAAGCCAATTGTTTCATCGTTCAATTTTGGGCAAAGCGCCTAATTGACTCTCGCTGCGGGTCAATAACACTTGCGTTGGCAAACAGAGACGCGGAAAGAGGAGGAGGAGACCCAACGAGGTTGAGTTGGGTTCGGACATCAATTTTATGGTGTCATGGCATTTGTCAAATGAGCCACTCCGAGCTGAACTTTAAGCCGGGCGGACCTTGGAGCTCCGCTCGAAACTCGAGAAACCCGAAACAGTTAGCGAGGTTCAGCAATCTTGGTGACTCACTGCTGCTTCTTGGGAAATTCAAAGAAAATTCGACACTTTTGCGAAAAGATATTATAGTAGGTATGTTCCATAATGAAGAAAGACAGCCGTTTTGCAAGGCATCTTGATTAATATTTTGGCAAATACTTAATATTCAATTGATAACTTATTGCCCATTTTCGATTGCCACTTTTAGTGAGCTGCTTCTGCCGTTTTTATATTGACCAATGAGTCGTGAGGCAGATATTAAACTGATTAGCACTGATTATTCCGGGAAAAATACTTGCGACCAATTTCTGAGATATTTGAATAGTAGAATACTCGTCTGCTTTCTCTAGAATCATGTTGGTCCTTTATAAATAAACCCGAAATGATTAAACTTTTCTCGCAGCCAATTTTCCACGTGTCTGCAGACTCATCGCATTGTGTAGAATTTTGTCACAGCTCAGATTGTCGTGTTCAGCTGTTGTTGATATTACTCATCGAATATTCGGACAAAGATCAACCTGCTTAACATTTTTACACCGAATGTTCAATGAATTGACCGACGAGCGAGCGTCGTCAGCAGAAGATCGCATGACTGAAATGCAAATATGAACAAATAAAGCAAATAAATAAATGCTATAAACAAATGAGACGCTGCGAGTGGCGTGCTTGAAATACAAACCCATGAAAACCGAGAAAACCGGAAAGGAAAGGAAAACACAAAGCACGCTGCCAATTTTTGGTCATTGTTTTTGTCGAGTGGTGGTGTACATAAGCCAAAGCCAAAATCCAGAACCGAAACTCACAAAGAAAACAGATCGGAACACGTTTTCGAAGGAGCCAGATTGGAGCATGAACAGCATGAGGTGGGCGGGGGCTCCAATCCCCACCCACTTCTCAAGCCCCCAAGCGGAATGATTCATGGGTGCCTGCCGCTGATGCCAAATCGCATTCGGTTGATGAATTTAAATTGTTCTCAACCGAATGCGTACACTACAACAAAAAAGGGGCAGCATGTACATACATATGTACATTCATATAAGTATATGCACATATGTACATACATATTTCATTTTTATTTTCAGAACAATGGAGCCTTTCAAATTTCATAATCGCTTTATGAGTGCCAACTATTCCGTGTTTTCTTACCTCTAATTGAATAATTACCTTTTACTTGTGATTTATTCATTAAATAAATTCACTACAAAAATTTAGTTATCATCATCAAGTTTGTTATGTTTTTAGAGTCTGGGCATGGCCATGTTTTTATTACATACATATTTATGTTTATTTTACTTTAACAATTCAATTGAGAAGCACTGATACTCGACCCACCTTAGTCATCAAAACCACATTTATAGCGTTTTCCATCCATCGCTTGGGTGCGACGCTCAGTTTCCTGCAAATTGTTGTCGCCTCGTCAAACAAACATTAAATTATTGATTGACAAGTCCTCAACCCTTTGCATTTTCCATCATTTTCCCGCTTTTGCACCGCCATCCGCGGCAAACTGAAAAGGTGAAAGTGAAAACTGCCGTTTCTATTGTCGTTACTCTCTTTTTGTTTGTGCAAAACAATTTAACAATTTATGTGTAAATTTTCACAACGGAAGTGGTTGAAACTTATGTGTGGGGCCACCACAGAGCGGCAACGGCAAAAATAACGAACAAAAGCTATAGTTTAGTTGAACTTATAAGGTCATTGTCATATTTGGTCATCTGGTCGAGCATATTTGTAGTGGATGAGTCACTGCCAAGCAAACAGATACATACGATCCTTCGCTAAAACACTTTCCCCAGAAACCAGAAATGTCTAGAGACATCTACATCTCTAGCTATTTATTGTTTTACAGCGAAATCTTTTTTTAAGTGTACTAATCGTTTCCGAGAAGATTTGCTACCTAAGCGTTAGGTATATTGCACCAAATCACTGGAATTTGATGAATAACCAACACAGAAACTGATGTATGGATATAAGCGTTTAATCTAAATTAGCATGCCTGACATCATCAGCTGGCCTGGCAAAGCCATAATCCGAAGCTCACCTTGGTAACTGAACTCTAATCTGCGAAAGAACTTCCACTTTGTGGCACTCCCTCGTCCATTTCTGCGTATTTCGCTGAGAACCCAGCGTTTCAATGGTCTGTGCTAAGTAAGGAAACATTGGGGAACAAATTGAACATTCCTTTATAAGTCAATTATGATTAATAAACCTAATCAGCCCGATTAGTACGGGAGTGGGAAAAAGTTCGCAGACGAATCTAATCAAGATTTGATGGCTGCTCAGACCTGAGGTAGTAAAAGTTAAAGTAGCATGTATTTAAATAATAACACATATATTTGCCGATTATATTTGTCTTCACAGGCGGAAATGCGATTGTTTTGGGTTATCTCTGGGTGAATTTTTAATTACTGAACTAGGGCTCTAGTGAAACATTTCGCTTGGGAGCGTCGCTTGTTGCCAGGACAGAAGCCATTTGAAGAGCCGGTTGGCCCTCTCTCTCCCTCTCTTTGCGTCTCTCTCTCTTTTGGGCACACGCCCAAAACAACAAAACAGCAGGGAATAAACAGAACAGAAGAAAAGTTGAGGAAAACAAAAACAATTCGAATCGAATCGGTTCAGTTTGAATCGGTTTAGTTTAGCGGGAAGTTCAAGAACAAAATAAAAGGCAGCACATTTCACTCTGCTTATTTTGCGGTTGCCTTAGCCCATCAAACAAACTTAATTAAATATGCAAATAATTTGCGTGCTTTCGTGCTCTTTTTTTATGCTCGACTGTATTGCATAATGCACAAAATTCGGAGATTAATGGATTTGGGAAGTCTCAAAAACTGGGACTCGGTCGAATCCGAAAGTAATTTATAGCGAGGTTTATTGAAAACTCATTTCGATCTCAGCTGTTCGAATTGAAGGGGAAGCGGGAAAAGAGAAAGCCAATTAATGCGGATAACAAATGGCTAAAGCCGAATTGATCAGTCATTGAGTGATTGGCAGTCAACCCGCTTCAGCATAAGAAAAAGTGGTAATTACGAAATGCGAAAGATCATGGTGGAAATTAATCACTTTACAGTAGGGGTATATTGTATTCTTGTAGAGGAAAATTTCACTTTCCGAAACAGCATAACTTCAGATTAACACTTCAATTAAAAGAAAAGAAAACAATAAAATGAATACTATGGTTCGAATACTTTTATTTCCCTATATCACCATGAATTAAATAAAAGAATGGCTGTGATTTTCGGTATTTTGGCCCCTGCTAATCGGCTATTTTAAACCCCTGTGGCTAGATAGCAAGTACAATGCCCTAATCTGCTCTCTCATAATCCAGCATTTTTCCACTCCACCCACCGCCCACCGCCCACCTGCTCTTTGACGTCATCGCAGACCGAAGTCTAGGTCTTCGCACTCTTGTGGGCTTTCGGAAACTCAAATTTATTCAGATTGGCGGTGGGGTGTTCAAGTGTTTTGGCGCCGTTGGCAACAAAGTGAGCAAAAGCAAATGCTTTTCCATGCTCGTGGCCGCTTTTGAATATCAAATCAAATAAACAAACAGAAATCAGAGCATTGGGACTAACGAATGATATTTATATGAAATATTTAATATGCATATGCGAGCGATGCGATGCGATCCCACAGAATCATAAATAAAATCATCAGTTGTCACAGGCCAAAAGAGATTAGTCGCGGGAGCGGGGGGAGGGGGCTGATCTGCACACGAAATTAAATAAATAATATAAACACTGCGCCAGAAATAGCTGACAAGCAAACGAGACCAGCGACCAAGAAAGCTACACTGAACAAAATTAGAATCTACACATTCCACACTTCTTCGCACAATAACTTTTAGTAATTTAAGATATTCTAGCTTTATTGATTTACTTTATTGATATATAACTTCTTTATAGTATACCAATTTATCAAATTCCACAATCTCTATACTTTTCGCTCTGTGTAGAGATAGCCTCGCTATAAATGCCGATTCTTTTCATTTTCCGTCCGCTTACATTTATCATGCCCGCTGAATTTAATTCAATTGCTGACAAAAACGTGTTGTTGTGGATTCAGCCGTGCCTGTCTCCGAACAACAACAACAGCAGCAACAAATGCAACAAACTATGATGACAACAAACAGGAAGATGAGTCCATAGAAAGCCAACTTGCTCAAGACGATCTCACACAAATGTGCAGCTAAGTGAATTGATCAACGGGAAGTGTGATTGTTGCCAAGCCACAAGACGCATTCCCTGCTATTATGTACTGAATTGAAGTCGCTATTAACGTTAATTGTGTTATGCATATGTCAGGGGGCGGGACGGGGGGAGGCGCTGGCTTCAACAAATGGTAATCAAAGTGCAATGCCAGGGAAAGTCAGCGATTTCGAGGAGCAAATTCATCGGGCGCGGTGATATGATCTCTGACAGCAAAGAGGCCAAACTGGTTCTGCTTAAGTAATTACCAAAGCAGAGTATTTCTTAATAACTTTATTATGCCAAACAAACTGAAATGAACAAAGGCTCCCGTACGTACATACGTACGTATATATTAGATTCACTTTTATCTGCTGACCATCTTTTATAAAACCCATGTCGGTTCACATCAGAGATTAATGGCTTGCGAGGCGAGCCAAAAATGAGGTTCTTGAGGCCCGAAAAAGTTTGGATCAGTGTTTTTTCCGCATAAAAAATAAGCAGGCAGGCCAACACACACGCACACACACGTTCGTGGGTCGCAGGTACGTGCGGGCGTGTGGTTGTGAGTGTGTTGGCCTGGTTGAGAGTACACTTAAATAAACAATTCTGAACCAAAAACAATATTCGGCACGCACTCACCTTTGCAACAACAGTTATGAAGGTGCAGCCACCCGCTCTCTCGCTGTCCGCTTTACACGCTCTCTGCCTCGCTCTCTCTTCTCGCTTTTTGGCTGCTGCAGCGCTTGATTTTTATGCACACATCAATTTTCAAACTGCGACGCCCTTTTTCCGATTTTCTCTCTCACCAACAAAACAACAACTGCCGCACTCAGCACACACACGCACACACTCTGTTAACAACAATTTGGCTCTTCACTTTTTGTGTATTAGATTTTCCTTTCGCTCTGCGCACCTCGCGAAAATTACTGTTACTCGGCTGGACAATCAGCGATACTTGTTGTTAAACAGCGGACGTCGCTTCTTACATTTAATTGGCTGCCCTTTCGACTTGTCTGCTGCCAGTTGCTGCACTTTACTTTTGTTTGACTTGACGCCTTCGTCTGCTCTTCGCCTTCGTCTTCGCTCCGATTTATCCGACACACGACCAACCGCCGCTAAAAATCAACACAGAGTAAGTGTGGTCGTCGCCTTCTTGACGAAGAAAACCAAAGGAAGCAAATATAAGTCAGAAAGAGCACCTGGTCAGCACCTGGTCACACCACCGAACGGTCCCGCTGACTTAAAACCGTGCTGCCAGACCGTTTTCATATTTTCATATTAAAAGTCAATATAAACATTTTATTCATAGCGCAAAATATGCGGGACCATATTACAAATAAGCTTTATAAGTTCTTTTTTATCTTGGGCTTGATATTTTCGATGCATTATGTTTATATTATAAACGATTTTTTATTTCTATTGATACCATGCGAA
Organism: Drosophila simulans; assembly: GCF_016746395.2. Taxonomy (NCBI): domain Eukaryota; kingdom Metazoa; phylum Arthropoda; class Insecta; order Diptera; family Drosophilidae; genus Drosophila; species Drosophila simulans. Next base: position 2,883,381 of record NC_052523.2, read on the forward strand.
TAAATTTGAAATTTCGTGATTATGTAATCTTTACGACTTTAGAATAGAAGGGAAAGGAACTTGTAAGGTGGTATGTTGACGCTGAGTGCTAAAAGAAAGTTCTGAATATAAATATTTAAATTTAAGTCATTGATTGGCGCTCATTTTTGCTTATGGGTCCCACTTTCGATTAGGAGTTGTTGGCGAAATCGCGGAACGGGCACACTGATTATTGTTTAGGGGACAGTGGGCCAAACCCAATTTGAATCAACCGCAAATACTGATATCAGGCAATTAATAATACTAAGATACAGAATGATCAATATGTGAATTGCATTCGTATGTGTATTTGTGTTACGTCCTTACGTCGCTAATTTCTGAATTAAATAGCTCAAAAATATTCATAAGTATCATGAAACAATTAAAAAAAGCTGTTATTAGATTACATGTCTCCCGTTAAAAGTAGTAAGTAAAAAGTACAAAAGAAGAAAGACATTCAGCGATCTATTATGCACGGATTTCTCATAGTTACTTAATGATATTCACTATATTATGTTTATCACAATCAATATAAACGGTTCGAATCATTCCATAAGTAACGCAATTTTGAGCAACCAAAAATCCCAACTTTTATGGTGAACAATCGATTATTCGATTCCGTTTTCGCGTTAGGCATTTTTCTACCACCCGTTAGGGATTCTCCGTTTCCCTTTTGTGTTTTTGTTTCTCTCTTTCGCTGGAACATAACGGACGTGTCGCTGCGTCGTCCTCCTCGTCGCGCGCGTGTGTGTGTGGTGTCTGTGTGTACTGAAACATTTTGGGGTCGTAGCAAATTGGAGAAAAATTCTTAATTATACAATACAATACTCGTGCTTGTTCTCGCAGCGAATCGAAGTGAGCTAATTGTGAGATTTGGCCGCAAAGGAAGAATACGAAAAGTTAGCTGAATTACGTGAGTAGCCAGTGTGTGAGTGTGTGAGCCAGAGCGAGGCGGCAAATCAGTACGGCGTGAAAGAGAAAGAGCAGCAAAATATAATTTGCTGTGAATGCCTCTGTGTGTACGTGCCTGTGTTTAGTGTGCATGTGTGCTAAAACAAATGCCTAAATTGCAACAAAGAAAATTGTATGAAATATACGAAGCGAAGAGCAGAGCGAAAGCGACGAAGAAAAAGAGGCTGCTGCTTGAAGAATAAGAAGAGGTGGAGAAGCAAGAAGAAGAGCAGCAGCAGCCGCCGCGAGTTTTTTCCGCGCGTGTGTTAGTGTGCATACAATTGTGTATGAAAAAGAATAAAAGCTAATCTAAAGTGTCAAACGTAATCTTGTATATCTCCGTGTTTCTTGCAGCGCTTGACAACGAAATTTATATTACATAGTAAATGCAAAATACAACAAAGGTTAATCGTATTGCTTAATCAGAGAACTGCGGTTTCAAACGTCTTCGTCTTCCCCATCTTCTTAACTGGAATGCAACCAACACCAAACAACCAAAACCCACAACAACAATAGCAACAAGATCGAATGGAGTAAAACAAAAACCAAGAACTTTAAAAGAGAGCAGTGAGAGAGAGAGGCGTCGGCTAACGGCTTATCAATTGACAAAGCGCGTGGAGAGAGCGGGAGAAGAAGCGGAGCGCTGAGTGCGCGAAATGTGAGTAATATATTTTAAACCGAAAGCGAAATAAGAACTTAAGAGTTAAGACCGGGAAAAATCGGCGAAGAACTCTTCTGAAAACGTGTAATATTAACTTTGGTGTGTTCACTGGTCCTACTGTTTGCCTCTCCGATAAGAGCGGAAGTGTAATATCAGGCTCGGACCTTGGGAAAAGTCAAACGTATTTATTTATCGGTTTCCCATGTGCCGGATACTCCGCAATCTGGGCCAGTTAATTATAACGTGTGGGAAGACAATGGGCGTTCGCCCAAACAAAAGTGTCATATAAGGGCTTTAAATTTAAAGTGGATAATTTATAAGCAGTCGTTTGACAACTATGTTTATTTGCTTTGAACTCACCTTTATTAAACGCAGTATACAGAACAGATTTTCCACTTTTTTTAACAAAGTAAAACTTTTTTTAACACGGTCGCAGCGTAACTTAGTGTCAACTTAATGAATATGAGATTTTAGTTTTGTCAAAATGTTATTTCTGAACATTGTTTTTTTTTTTAAATTATTGCTCATTTTGCCAACTAATATGATTAGTAACAGTAACAAGGTTTTGAACTTAACTGCTCATGCCCTGAATTATGATTCGAAATGGGTTGCTAATGAATAAACATTGCCATTTAAATATTCATGCGAGTTCCAACACTGCTAAATAATTTACCAGTGATTTCTGTGATTTTGGTTACGTCCATTAAAAGTTTTGAATGCTGTCAGTGGCAGCAAACACAATCCAATTAAAGGAACACACTAGACCCGAAAAGAGCAAAAGTGTCCAAAGCCAAGTTAGAGGGGTTTTTTCTTGTTGATTACAGGCAAAAGGATCGAAAACCATAAACCAATTATGACCAACTAGTTGAACCGGCTATACATTTGTATTTGTCTGCATGTATGTATGTAGATTTAGGCCGAAAGGGATTTGGAAAACATGCGTGCTATTTGGCCACTTCGACTTTGGCCATTTATCCTGACCGCAAGTTTTCTGTCAATTAAAAGTTGTTGCAACAGCATCGACTGTTTTTTGTCATGCATCTATGTAACTTTTTTTGCTTGCTCAAAAAGCGACTAAAAAGGATAACAAACGAAATATGCACTAGTCAAATTCCCAATAAGCTTCTCTGATTTTGCTTGCAAAGTTTCAATGTTGTCTAAAAATGTTACGAAATACTAGTAATTAAAAAAAATCACTGTTACTGTGTTAAGAAGTTGCATTGTCCCTCAGCACACCAGTTAACTTTAAGAATTGTTTAATACTTACATACTTGTGTTTTTACATCGTTTTCGAGTCTTTCGGTTCACTGTACTTCGATTGTTGTTGTTTTGGTTGCCGCTGCTGCATTGGATACACACGCACACCAAAGACACTAGAATAACAAGATGCGTAACGGCCATACAAATTTTTGGCACGCGATTTTTTGGCCGTGGCTCTAGAGGTGGCTCCAGGCTCTCTTGAGTTTTTGTTCGAGAGAGAAAGAGCGGAGAGCGCTACAGCAAACAGCTCTTTTCTACGCATACAGTGATAGCATACAACTGTATGTGTGCATACGTGTGCTCATGCATTGTAAATTTGACAAAATATGCCCTTCACCTTAGAAGTTCGTTGACTTTAAATCTATATTATTTTTAATTAATTGGCTCCATGCGAAAAATTCTTGTTTTGTCTTGCCTTAACGTTATTATTATTTAAATAAAGCTTAGAAATAGTAATAGCCGAATCTATGTACATCACAAAATAAATTTCGAAAATGACTTTATATTAGAATACTTGTCATTAGGGTATTCAGCTTGCGGCTTGAGAAAAATTATTATGGCAATGATTGTTGAGTGCTTGTGTCCGCACTTCGTGCCTGACGATATGACTTTTGCAACGAACTGTTTTCATATTTTTATTTATTTTATTAATTTTTAGTTTCTACTACGTATTATTATTTTTTATGAATTATTATTATGAAATATTATTTTTATTATTTATAAATAAAATTATTATTTTTTTATGAAATTAAAAAATAATTATTATTTTTATGAATAAAATAAAAACAAAATATAAATATGTAAACGGTAGCTAATTCGAGCGGCGATTTTAACAAACGAATTTAAAAAATTTTAAAATTATAATAGTCAGGGAATTTTTATTTTATTTCATCATATTGCTACGAAATTGGCCACAACTCCAAATATGTAAATTCGTTTCTTCGATCAGAATTGATTTCGGCCCGAAAATCGTCTTCTAGCACAACACGCAACATATACGCATTCTCGTCTCTTGTTTTTACTCACACAAGCAAGCAAATTCTATTATTAGATTTCTTACGCTCTCAGCGTGAGCGAGCGGAAAGAGAGCAAATTTGGCCTTCACCAAAAAAGTGGCTGCATAGTGCCAAACGAATGTATGGCCGTTACGCATCTTGTTATTCTAGTGTCTTTGCGCACACATAGTCGCAAGTAAGAAAAACAGACAGCTTTGCTTCCCACTTTATCTCCTGAATTTGCTGTTGTTGCTTTACTTTGTTGTTGCCATTGCACTTCGCTCTCCACTCCGCCTACTGTTTCTTCCTCGTTTTCTAGCCCGCTTCTTGCTCCTCCTCTTCTTCTTCTTCCTCGTAGCAGCTTTTGATGCCTGCATATGTGCATATGTGGGTATGTAAAGAAGAGATACCGTTGCCAGCTCATGCTTCTGTGTATTGGTAACGCTTTTTCTGTTTGGGTGCTTTTCTTGTCTTGCTGCTTCCCTCTTATCTTCCGCTTCTCTTCCTGGTTGATTCTTCTTCTTCCATAGATTACGATTTTGCTTTTTGGCGCTGTTTCTATAGTCATCGAAAAAAACTCTATTACAAATCAATTTCGATCGGTAAAAACTAAAAACTAGAAGCAGCACGGGTTCAGAAAACTTACTTTTCACATTGTTCGATTATAAATATATAAATATATCCTATGAACAATTTCGGCTGCCTGTGTCACGGCGTACACTCACACTATTGCGAATTGGCTGTGTATCTATGTGGGACAGAAATAGTTGCATTTTGGAGGTCTGCACTTTCATGGCGGAAACTCGAAAGCGAAACAATGCCATAAATACAACAAACACGCACACACACAGCCACCGAAACTAAAATAGATAAACAAATTCGTAAAGGAACAAGGAAAAACTTACAGAATGCGAGTGCACAGGGAATTCGTGAACAAAGATGAGGGGATTCTGTGGGAGGGAAGGGCCTGTTGAAAAATGTTGTTCACTGTTTAGAATTTAAACTTAAATTTAGAACAAAAAGTTCGAGAGCAGCTGGCGGAAAATCGGGAAAGTTACATACACATATAAACGGGAGAAATCGGCAATGAAGGATACATAAATATTTAAAATGTTTCAGGCGAAGAAGAAGAAGCGCCAACGATTAACTTTACATCTTTTGTATGCACGTCGTGAGCTTCGATCTTGTTTATTCCTCTCTCTTTTTATTTGTCTATCTCTGCCCCTTTCCACGTGTGTGTATAGTGCTTTTTTGACAGTTGAATGAACCCAAGCATTTATTAAAAAAAAAGAAAAACAAAAAACTAAATAAAAGCTATCACACACAATAACAAACAGAAAGAGCATGCAAGATAAACGAAAAAAGCTACAGTTGAGGACAATGCTGTAGTTTTACTCGGATACAGTTGAAAAAATCAAATGGAGACAAGAAAATTATTAGCCCATTTGTTTTAGACATTTCATTTAGACATTTAGCAAAATAAATATTCAACATTCCTAAAATGTATTTAATGGAATTTAATACGTGTATTTTATTTATACAGGTGTTCATTTGAATTCAAGGTTAAGAATTACGGAAATTTACGTTTGTCTTTTTTACGACACAAAGTCTGTACCATTTGTAAATGCCACGTTTTTTTTAAGCAATTACATTTTTGACTACGTACTATTTTGTTGACCCCAGTTGTAGATAGATAGTGAGAGGAAGCAGGGCAGATAGAGAGGGAATGAGAGCGAGGTAAAGACGGAAAAGCGAGATAGAGAGACCTCACCAGTCAAGCCACAAAAAGTAATTTTGTGTTTGAGCTAGCAAAAAAGAGAAAAACAAAAACAAACTGCGTGCAGGCCTTTCAATAAATGGCGGCATGGGCGGCAGAATGGGTGGAAGAGAGGGGGGAAAGAGGAGCCCCCTCTGAGGAGTTGGTGTGGAAGGGGAGAGAGAGAGAGGAATTGGGGTCCACAGCCAGACAGTAAGTGAAGTTTACGTGGAGTTGTTGGCCGGCAATGTTTGCTGGCTTTATTTGTTTTGCTTGCCTCTCTTTTTTCGTTTTTTTGTGCTGTGCAGCTTTTATTTTATTTTTATTGTTCAGATACGCTGGATATGCAACTTTGTGTGGGACATTAGATACAGGGAATTGGTTTCTGGTCACTGAAATAGCACAAAATGGAAACTCTGCGCTTCGGAATTGCAACTCGACTGTCTAAAAGAATTTAAGCTCAAGAATATGAAAGACTTTTGATTATTTAAAGGAATATAATATAATATTACTGTATTATTGAACTGTAAAGATGTTACAAGATGTTAACTACTTACAATGCTAATTAAAAGAATTTAATATAATATTAATATTTATCGTCTGTCCACGGAATAAAAGTGAAAATGATTTCTTCTTTGAAATTTCAGAGATAGATGATTATGGTTTCGCTTCAAGACATCTTCGTGCGCTGTTGCCAGTTTTCAGTTTCTGTATGTGCCCAAAGCCTAATGTATTTTCACTCGCCTTTGAAGTGGGTTTTCGAGTGGATGTGGGTGGATTTTTTAAGTTTTTTGAGTATGCAGAGAGTGGGCAGAGGACGTGGAGAGATCCTCCTTGATTCTTCATGGTGGCAATGGGATTATTGTGGTCTTTTTGATCTCACGTGAACGTCACATGCTCGTACGAAACACAATTCATTCATCGAATATGGGCTCCAATCAGTTATATAAATTGAGGTCGTTCTTTGGCCTCTTCATTCCCTTTTCCAATTTTTCGTGCTGATTCGTCGTTTAATGGGCTTCGCTTAAAATCGAATCAGCCTGGGACACACAAGTTTATATATATCTATCTATATATTCTATATATGCATGTACACACATATGTACATTAAAACCCCCTTTTGGGTCGTTGGCAATTTTTGGTCGCTGTTTTTCCAGCACGCATGACGCGCGCGTTTTTCGTGCTGTTCCAGTTTAAGCTTTAAGTTCTCGCTTGGCACATAAATCGATAAATGTTTGCTTAATTCTTTTCCTTTTTCCTTTACGGCTCCATCGGCCACACCTTGTGCTTTTGCAGGATGCGAACAGCGTATTGCTTTTTGTTTTCCGCCTTTGTTGTTTCGCTCCAGATTTCCCTGCTGCCTGATTTTCCACTGTGGCAGCAGCTGCCAATGAAAAGGCAAAACAGCATAACATGTGTTTGAAAGCGAAGCCAAGACAAACTGGCACCGCCTGTCGGAGTGAATAAGTTTAAAAAAAAGAGAAAAATAAAAAACATAAATTTAAGGGGGTCCCGGTCCGATGGACCCTTCTAGGGTTAAAAAGAAAATGCAAGCAAGGCGGCAGCTAGGAAAACTAATAAAATGGCTTTTCCAGTTGTCTGCCAAAAAAAGATTTACCAATTTTCCTATCGTAGGGCTACTTCGGATTGGGCACTTCATTCTTATTCAATTGCTAAACTTAAAATTTATAAAGAAATTTATATAGAAAATTTGAACTTATTAGGATAAAAATAAAGGTTTTCTTTACTGCTTCAATAATAATATACTGTTTAAATAATAATACTGCTTAAATAATAAATATTTCGTAAATATGTACCTTTATATATTTATTTATAGAGTGCAAATTTACTTATTATACTTATAATTGGAACTAGAAATGATGCTTAGCAATGTTAATATTTAAAATTAATTTAATCAGGGTATATAAATGCCTGCCTAAACGAGAATAAATAATATTTTTGGCTTTGTTTTTGATGTTTTTACTTCTCTTCTGATATAGCTAAAAAACGATGCAAAACATGTGTATTTTCCTTAGCTTTTCCATTTTCTTGCAAACACGTACGAGGCGATGGAATCGGGAGCTTCCTGGGCTTCCATTTGGAGCCGTAATCTTTGATCAAATGGCGTGATTGACTGATTTATCAAGAATTTTGGCATGTGCCTCCGTGTCAGAACAGGCTGTTGCCCATTTCTTTTTTGCTTTTGCAGTATGTACAAGTGATGAGGATTGGAATAAGACCAAAAGAAATGATATCTTTTGATGGAAAATTCGAACTAAGGCCAATTAAACTTTAAGCTAGAAGTTCACGTTGTATAAACACCAAAATAATCCTTAAAACGCAACTCAGTTTCTTTAAGTTGGTCCCTCAACTGTTGGATAATGCCATCATCAAATGTTGACAAATTACATTTTCTTTGGGTTTTGCAGATTCAAAGGCCAATCCCATAGATAAACAAGATGTCAGCGACTGAATACGCAGAGAAAACAACCATAATTAGTGGTAGGGAGGATTGGGAATAAAATGGAATAGATAAGGAATCCTTAGGAAAACTTTGCCCTTTTCTAGCCGTGGCATAAAATTACATTATTTCTTTCATTCACGGCTATGTGGCACGATGAGGAGTAGAGATAGGTAAAAGTTTCTGGCAGATACACTGGTATTGCTTCCCAGTCTTTAACTAAGTTTTTGTATCTATCGGGACGTGGGAAGTAAAAAACCACATGCGTTTGCTTGCAGCCAAGATAATAGCATTCGACTTTTGCACAAAATTAAATGGCCTTGAAATTGCAAGTAATAATCCGTTAAGGTTAATATTTCTGGAAATACCCAGTGGTCCTAATATGTAGCTGTAAAATTCAATAGTTTAATCATTTAATAAACTAAAAAAAATGAATCTGCTAGTGTTATTTATTCAAAAAATTACTAATAATTTAATAGATAATCTTGAAAAAAAGTTTCTATCTTTTTCCATCTCAATATCGATTCGCTATTATTTTGCTCGCCACTGTGTATCTTTGAGATGCTGCGGCATCCGTTGCTGCGGATAGATAGATGGACTTACTTAGCCTAGCCGCTGCCGTTATGCTAAAATGCCATAAACATAAACAAGGCACACACATGTACTCTGTGCCTCATCTATATTCCCGGATCCCCTCAGCCTCCCCGGGCCCCTTGGGCCACATTCCTCTTACATGGCAACAGGGAAAATCGATAACAATTTACGTTGCGTTGTGTATATATACCCGGGCATATAACTTATGTATTATGTGCTCGCCGTACATGCGCAAAATTCCACAGCCAACACACACACACATACACACGCACACAACTAAGTGCAACTTTTTCTCGTAGACAAAACAAAACAAAAAGCAACGAACAAAAGCTGGAAATCCAACACACCACCTACTTTGCCACCCCAAAAGGCCCACTCAAACGCCGCCCACACTTTTAACACCCCCTACTTTTCCTTCTCCGCTTTGGGCTCCTCCTTTTGCCGCTTTCCCCCCTCCCCATTTCCCAACCTCTCTCAGTCAACGCTGTCATTATTTTCATTTTCAACTTTTTCTTGTGCCATCTAAGCCAGCAGAAAAGCACCCACTCCCCACCCACCGTTCGACCTCATTCGCACAGTGAAAAGCTCAGCACACTTTTCTCAATGCCCCCGCCGCTCGGAAAATCCCTTTTCCCCCATTACCCACCCCTCTTGCCCCTCTCGCTCGCAGCTGGCAACGCACATTTTGATAACATTTTTGATAAAAATAATGCGGCAACAACGCCCCAAGCCCAATTTTGGGTAGAGTGGGGTGGGGTTGGATGGCACTGTCTGCTGAGGAGGCAAGGTGGATGGAGGGAGGGAGGAGGCATGGAGGTGGCCCTGGAGGACGGGGGAGACGTGCCAGGTCAGTGGGTGGCGGTTGGGTGGGCTGGCATCTTGTCTGCAGCTGTAGCTGTGCGTTTGTGTTTGTGTAACTAGTTTTTGCGCCCATTTTTACTTTGGCATTCTTGGCGCTGCGCTGTTGCCGCTCTTCACACACAGAAAGAAATCTTGCATTAAAATATATAGATTCTTTGTGATACGAATATTATTTCTGATTTACTAGCTAGTAGACTTTTTAAGAGGAAGTAAATATTCCTGGAAATGTATCTGGTAATGAATATTTCCCAAAACAGTTCTGATTATGAAAAGATTATTTATTTTTTTATTCGGAATTAGAATTGTCTTAAAAGTAATTTGTAATTTTGAATCTGTGAATATATTTAGCTTGAAAATTAGCATGCCATCTCATCGACCAAATATTGCCATAGGAATTATTTCTGTGTGCAGAAGCTCGAGGCTCTAAAGGCTTTTCTTATAAGCCATCTTGCTCTGGTTCACTTTGATGCTGATAATTTAATTCATTGAATATGAAGATAGATTGCGAGGGCTTCGCTTTCTCCAGGCCAGCATTTTGTTGAAATTTAAATTACTTCAAGTTTGTATTACCTTTAAGTGGAATATTTTGTTGCTAATATGGCTAATTAAGTTTTTGTTGGCTTAGCTTCTTGCCAGTTTAGATATTAAAGCACAAAGTCAAATGTTTAAAACTTCTCGCCCAACTAGAAGTGTTTTGTGATAAATTGTGGCGATAACAAAGCGAAAAGGAAAACAGGATGAAATACGAGCGAGATTGTAGACAAAACATCCTAATGGCCAATTAGATTGCTCAAATTGTGATAGCTTATCTGTGAAAATGAAACATGGACTTAGCTAAAGTTTAATTTAGGAACAATTTGATTTGATTTAAACGGTGTATTGTCCTATCTGCAGACGCATTATTTAAAAGCAATTAATTGTGATGCCTTTAAAGAGAATCAAATTAAATAACAATGCTTCCCACTTAATTTCAACTTTCTCATGTTCTTTCAACATATTAAAGTTCTTGCTTTAACATTTAACTTGAAGCACACTTGTAAAAGACACAAGGACGATGAATGAAGAAAATTTGCCACGCCCATCTCTTTCCATTCGCTGGATCACATTACAAATAACAACAAGGGGCATCTCGAGCCCAATTCCCAAGCCACCACCCACCATCTCCTTCATCCATAACTTTGACATTTTCACATTAATTGAATGCAAAGTCAACTTAAACAAAGAAAAGAAAATCAAATAACGGGAATCCGCCCTGACGTCCTTGCCAAAAGCTTCAGGGAAATTTAAATGCAGACGCCATTTTCTATTAGTCCACACATTAAATTTGATGGCGCGCCTTCTTATTCCACAGCAGAATATCCTGCCAGGACAGCCGCACCCACGACACCCTCGTATCCGCTCCCAAAAAAGTTTTTGCGAGCCCAAAATAAAAGCAGGCGAAACAGAAGCCGCTGCTCCTTGCTCCTTGCTCCTCCAGCTGCTCCGTTTCAGCCACTTCGTCCTTTTGGCCATCTTCGTCCTTCTGCCGCTGACAGCGCCCAAAATCACTAAGGCAGACACGAAGAAAGCGAAATGGAGAGTGAGCAGGGAGCATCTCCCCGTTGAACAGTTTGGGCCAAGTTAATAGAACTTGTAAGCCCTGACATGCTCCATTGATATGGTAAAGTGCAACTTATTACATACTTTCAACATGTGGCACGTGGCATTTATTCACTTTGCAATACTCAACAGTGTTAGTAAAGTGACCGAATCTAGTAACTTGACCTCGGCTGTGCAACAAAGGGCCCACCAACCTCTAAGGGCTCTACTTTTTCAGCTGCTGCTTTGCAATTTGAAATATTTTGCCAGGCACCGCCCAAAAAAAGTTTCTTCGGGATTTAGGGGAGGTGCGGATGAGGGGGTGATGAGGGGGTGGGCGTTGAGGGAGTAACTCCGCAAAATGATTATTTTTCATGCTTTCTCATTTCGTTTTACTGCCTCCGTTCGCACACACACACACACACAAAGTCAAACACACTCTCGCGCAGTCGGAAACTTTCACAATAATGCTGCCTTGGGGGTTGCTGTCGCTTCCAGCAGAACGAACACCACCCAACCACCCACCCACCACCCACCAGAAGAGGCAGAAGAAGGAGCGGTCGCCTCACGTGCGCTGCCTTCGGGAGCAGCGACGTCGGCAGCGGCATCAGCATTGTCTGCCCTTGATTTTATCGATTTTACACCGCCCCACCCCTCGCCCTTTGGCCTTTTTCGGCTGCTGGCAGCGACGTCAGCGCCACTCGAAAACTAGTGCTGCCCACTGTGGATTACCCCGTAAGTCCGGGGGATAAGATTCCATTAAATCGCCAGATGGTAAGCACAAATGCTTTATTCTTTCGAGCGATTTCATGTTTTTCAAAGTTTCAATTCCTCGCACGTTTGTAAGGTAAACAAATGTGTAAACAACTGGATTTTCTTGAACGTAGCCAGAAGTGGAAATTCAATATTGGTATGATTTTAGGAAAGCAAGATAATTCCAATATTTTATTCGTAAATTATAGCTAATTCATGATTTGGAAGGGGAGAGAATTGTAAAAAATTTAAACTGTTTTGCAAATAGTAAATGTATCATTTTGTTTATTTGTCCATGCATTAGCAATAAAACTTTCTCAGTACTATATAGATACTAATTTTAGATAGTTAAGATAATGAAAAAGTTAATGAGAAATGAACAGCACTTCAGTTAGTTCGAACACAAAATCCAAAAATAGCCAAAAATACATATGATCCTTGAATTTAGCCAGATTTGTCCGGAAGATAGCTAAATTTGCCACACATTCATTCATTCGCTCGGTCCGTTCTTCTCTGTCCCTCATGCGCGGGCATCCCTTTCCCACACACACACACACACACACACTCATAAAAGTGGCGCACAGAGGCTAAGCTTTTTGCACGTGTATTTGTGTGTTTGTGTATTCCCCGGCCGGCTCTTTCTCTCTGCCTTTCTCCGCTTCTGACAGTCTCGCTCTTCCTTTCTCTTCCTCTCTGTTTTGTATATTATGTGCCTGGCTTGTATTTTATGTGCTGACTGCCGCCTGTTTCGTTATTTATGGCATTTAACCCCACACGGGCGACGGGGGACGTGCCACCCACCTCCCAACCACCCATCCACTCACTGAAATTGCTTTATTCAACCCGATACACAGACACATTTACATGCGGCTAGTGACTATGTGTGTGTGTGTGCGTGTGCTTTAATCTTTTGCCGGCAAAAATGCTTGGCAGCGTTTTAAATTCATGGCGCTATCGACCATTTTTGGTGCATTTAAGTTTTCCAATTTTTCCGTTTAAGTGACCAACGCCCTCGTTTCCTCCTCTGTCTCGCTCCCACCCTGTGTCTGCCTCGCTCTCTCACTTTCTGAATGCAAAATGTTGTCCGAGGTCCGGTCTAAATGGCTTTTGCAATTAATTTTCAAATGCTTTGCTAGTTTTATTTGGTTTTAAAGTATATACATATATGTACGCCATGGTGCAGGTGCATTTTGTGTGTGTTTTTCTGGGCAGTCAGTTTAATTTATAGCTATTGTGTGTTAAAGTGAGCCAATCAATTGGGAAATGGAATAGTTAAAGCGCAAATATAGCAAAATTATTGAATCTACTCAAGAGTGTACCTAAATGAGCCATTTAAAAGTACATTTTCTGGACTTGAATTTTCATTTTCATTTATTGTCGGTTGTATCTAACATAGTCCGGTATGTAGGTCAAAATAACTTAAGCGGTATTTAGTTATATTATTACAATAAACGTTTTATATAAGGCACAGAAGCCATTGAATTGGATTTTTTCCAAATTTATTATTTAAAAAGTAGTTACAAAATATGTATAAAGCTTTTTCCAAAATAATATACGAAAAATAATCATTATTATTGAAATTTTAAGACCCTAACTATCTTATAGTTAGGGGACGCAAATATTATCTTGAATAATGTATTAGATCGTTATGGGAAAGTTTATCAAATCAAATTTGGTTCAGGGTCAAGTAAACATTTCAATACATTTTCAAGCAGATAATATAAGTAAGTTTAATCCTGAAACTACAAAATCACAAGAACTTATATGTAAATTACATTTAAATGCTGCGATTTGATTGTTTATCTAGCTTCTGCCATCCATACCCATAACTTAACTTCTTGGCTGTCTTTGGTTTCTGGGCTCTTTTGCTTATCGGATCTCAACTTTTCACCCTCTTTGAATGAGTGTGTTGCCCCCTGTTTAGATCGGCATAAAACAATGGCTAAATAACACAAACTGTCTACCGAACACGCCCATTTTTGACAAAGGGCTATTAACACCATTAAACGGTAAAGCCGGTAAAGACGGGAAAACGAGGGTCCAGGGTCTTCGGTCAGACAGAAACGGTTCTATAAGTTGGGTGTGGTACAGGTTTTTCACCCGCCTTCCTTTAAAACAAAACGCAGCACGCCAAGTGTAATAAAATGCGAGTCGCGTGCTTGGTCGTCATAAATATAAAACTCACAGGAAGGAAGACGCAAGTTAACCCTTCGTAAAACCCGCCCCTGACCTCCCATTCGCTGCCCATAAAATTCCAAGGTAAAGTTCTTAAAGTGCACAGCACTTGAAGTCAAATGTAAACATGACAAACATGTCCTTAAACTTTTTGCACACACTTTTGCGCTAGCCGTCCCTTTCTGCTGCTGGTCTGCTGTCTCGCTCTTGGCTCAACGCAACCCAACTCAACTCAGCTGAAACTCATTCATTGCATTTCATTCCACTCGACGTCGCGACTTGCCGTTGACAAGCCCTTTTTTACGCTTTTGCACTTTTATTTATGCGATAAAAATAAAGCGATAATAAATGTGGCGGGACAAAAGCGAAAAGTTATTGCACTCCACCCGTCCCGCTCACGCGCAGCTGGTGTGGCCGTCTCTTTCTTGGGCAGCAACAGCTGTTCAACCTAAGAAAGTTACTGCAGCAAAAGTTCAATTGCCTGGCTGGCTAACCAACCAACCCCTCCCTGCCGCCCTGGAAAACCCGTTCCTCTCCGCCACTGCACTGAATTTGCATTATTTATTAGCTGTGACTGTGCTTCGTTTCCATTTTGCATGTGTTGCGTAATATCCGCCGAGCCACTCTGCTATCAAGGGGGAAAGAGACAGCGAGGGGTCAGATATAAAAGAGATGTAGAGAGGTAGGTGTAGGTCAGGTCTAAAGGGGAAAATCAAATTACAAATCAGGTAAAAATCGATATAATCCCGGAACCCAATGCATTTGCATTTGCACGTACTTCAACAAAAAGGGTTATTGTTTTTTTAATCACTTGATTATAATCTATGATCAAAACACGGTTTTTATTCTCGTTTTAAGTTAGGAATAACAAATAATGTGATCAAATATGTTTCGTGTTCCGCCTCTAGATATCATCATACCAAACTATCAATCAAGTAATCCATATCAAATGAATAAACTATAAAGTTCTTCCCCGCAGAAGTCGCTGGTTTGATATTTCCCTCGATTTGCATATGGAATCAGTTTAAATTGTGACAGGCGTTTCCCTTCGAGTATTTTAATGACAGCAGATATAATAATAATACCTGCACCATCGATTAATGGGTAGTTGCAAAGAGCAGCTGGATGGATTGCCCCCTTTTCAATAACAAGTACCGTGAATTACTCAAGCGATGAGAAGGGGATTCAGTTCAATAGAACTTGGCTATACAATTAGAGGGACCAGAGCGAGTTAATTACTTACTTTTCATTTGCACATATTTGCAACCACTGTGCAACTTTTTTGTGGTTCACGGTTGGTTTTTGCTTCTACTTTCATGGTATTTAGCAAAATCAAACGCAATGGATTGTAATTTATACGATGAAAAAGTATGAGTATTATGGGTTTTCCGATGAGTATTAGAAATTTCTTATATTTCGTATATTTCCCCATAAGTAATAATTAATTTGATCATGGAAAACATTGTAGACTCGACGTCAGTGAATATTTATACTCATTTAACACATAAATAAAATCTGTGTCAAATAAACTTGGCATGTTTATGGCGCGTTCGTTCTCTTCGCATGGCAATTTTATTATTATTTTTTTAGCTGACGCTTTTTGTCTCATACATACATTTAGGGGAAGCGAGATGGAAGGAGCGGTTGACCTGCTTTTTAAAGCGGCGCGTGATTCACGAAAGCGGTACCAAGTTCAGGTGGAATAAAAGAGCAACGAACGAGTACACAAAAATAAAACCGATGCTAATGCGTATATGAAAATTGCATTTTTATTTTTCGCCCCAGTAGATGGCGCCACGTTGGCTTTCGTGTGTGCGTGCAAAATGCGATAAAAATCGCTCACGAAGAATTCTGATGAAAAAAAGACGCGAAATGGGCATACTAAAAATTATAACAGAAACAACAACTGATGTCTGTCATTCGTTGTTGCTGCTATTGTAAGTTATTACGCCGGCATATAACGGTAAATTGTATGCGGCTATTACAACACACACACACACAAACACACACATGCTCGCGTGGACAGGTGACTTGCGCGTGCGAAAGAGATGGCGTTTGAGGAAACTGAAAATTTGCCACCGCCGCTTGCACTTTAATGGGAAAACATGCCAAGGCGAGAGGAAAAATATACATAAATAAAACCAGAAAAAATTGAAGCAAGCGAGGCGCACAAAAAAAATGCCAAACCAAACACGAGTGTGCCAGACAGGTTGTTGCTAAGCGTGTGTTTGTGAGTGCGGAGAAAAAGGCTCAAATGAGACTCCAACTCGAAATTATTAAATTGCAGACGACGCTCCACATAGTCGGGCGGGGGCGTAGGGGGTCAACGGTGGCGCGAGGGGCGTGGACGCACAGGGGCGGCAGGCAAGTCACGCACCAAACGAGCGAAGAAGGCGAGGCAGCAACCCTGAGCAAAAAGCGGACGAGGCGAGAGAAAACAGAGCCGAGAAAAGGCCAAAATCGTCTGACTGAGCTGGAGTTACAGTCGTACCTGGATAAGTCTTCCACCCAAGTTATAATCCATGCAGTTCTCTGTTATTTATGACAATAGAATACATTTCACTTCTAGTCATTTCAAAATAAGATGTTTGAGCCAAACTCGATTTAACTAGAACTTGTATTAAAGTATTTAATACAAAAGTATATTGCATCTAATCAATAGCTCCATCTGACTGCGCTAGTTTGAACTTAATTCCATACAAACCATGCAAAAGTTGTATTTTAACTAAGAAATGGTTCATGTTAATTCATTCCCCATGAAGCTCCAATCACCGAAGTCGCACTGTAGTTCGTTGGGCTCTTAAAATGAGTGAGCGAGTGAGCAGCAGCAGCAGAAGAAGAGCAGCCCAATAGGAGCGGTTGTGGTGTGTGTGTGTGAGCGTGATAAAGGTCGTTGGCCAAGCAGCGGCGACAACAACAATGTTGCCAGAGAACGGGACAGCGAAGTATGAAGAGAGATAGCGTACAGAGAACACTGGCGATGAGCAACAAACACAGGGCGACGTATTTAGCCTAAGGGCATGAAATGTATTGCAGGTTTGTCAGTCGCTAGATGTTGTTGCTGCGTTCGCTGTTGTTTTGCTGTTCTGGTGGGCTATGTGTAGGCCGCGTCGCCTTTTGGTCGTCTGAAAAAAGAAACACGTTTCCTGCACCGACAGCAACTTCAACAACACCAACACACTGCATAGGCAAAGCCAACAAACCCACAAAACGCAGACGGCGAAGGAGACGGAAAGAGTAGGGCGGAAAGAGATGGCGGATTCCACTTTGTGTGGGTGTGTGGGGCAGCCTTTAAGGCCAAATCCGAATGGGACAGCGAAGTCGTAGGGCTTTAAAAATCCGCGAGATATGAGCCCATTATCCAGGGCGACCTGTGAGCGTTGCGAGGAACGTGCCAATGGAAGTCCAAGTTCAAGCTAAATTGCAAAATACTAGATACATTTCTAGTACACATTTTTTAAAAGTTAAAACATAAAAGTAACTATTAAATGTTTATCAGTGTTTCTAATACAGTAAATATGCAGTTTTGTACTCTCAGGAACTTCAGCATACAAATTGTTAAAGCAATTGGGCAAAAGAACCGGGCGAGACCTTGGAATATGAGTAATAACTAGTTGCCAGGGGCACTAAACCACTGCGATTAGCTCATACAAAGTCTTCTAACCAGCGGGGAGCTGAACAAGCCCAAGTTAATAACCAAATTCCGCTGAAGTTGCAAGTTCAAAGCTGAAATTAACGTAGCCTTAAGGCAAGCACGCACACTTCAGCGACGCTAATGCCAAATACTTTAAGCAATGACCTTTAAGTTCCCGCTGCCAGAGTTGAAACCGTAAAGTGGTTATAAATAATGGGTTGTCGTAGCGATAGAGAAACACCAAGGCGAATGCATTGCATAATCGAGGCAGCGTCAACAAAAGTAGACGACAAGTAGAACTTGTTGTCATTTCCTTATTTAACGTGACACTTGTTAGCAGCGCTTGCAGTGAATTGCATTGAAATGGAGAAGCTCTCCATCTTCTCCCTCGCTCTGCGCATGAAATGAAATGAACACCTGCGTTGGGCTTTGTTCGGTGTGGTTTGTTTTGGTTTTGTGAGTCGCTTTTTTTCGGGCCCCACTGTGAGGTGTGTGGCGTACGTGACTATCACTCGATGCAGTTATGCTGCTATTACGTAGTCGGTGCACTCACGGACACCAACGCCAGTGCAAGCACCAGCACAGCCGCAGATACAAATAAAGATACAGATACATTTACAGATGCAACTGCAGGCACGCGCGAACGAACACCTGTCACGAACACACACTCAACTCGTTCACACTATCGGAAACACACCGTGTAAGCGGCGATCTAATGCTGCGGGCTATCAACGCACATCTCACAGCACTGGTTACCATAATAGATCCTTTACTCTTTCCCAAAAAAATATAGTACAGAAATTATTTATTTGTATCTTTACTAACATACTTTGATTTTATTTGAAACCGTACTATGTTTTATTCAGGATAAAACTATTGTAGCAAATACAAATGCGAGCAATTAATGCTTATAAATACCCCATACAAATAAGTATAAAGATAAAATACACCTTGATTGCACTTTGCCATATTTATTACATAAAGACAGATACCTTCGATTCATGTTACACCTGGCTATCTGTGTTATTGTTCTGACCACAATTGTAGTCTCTCAAGCAGCTGCAGATATTTTTGTGCTGCTGTTGTCGTTTCACTTCCCAATCGTTCCTGTCTGACGTTCTTCCTCCTTTTGTTTTCCTATTGTTGCTGCGTCACGTTTTTCATATTAAAATGTTTGAAATTCTGATTGGAGTTCTGCCGCTGGCGGTGCAGAGCTGCCAACTGCTTTGTTTGTTTGCTTTACATTTTTCGTTAGTTGCGTGAGCGCTGTTGCCAAACTTCAGGCAGCAGCCAGCCACCGAATCTTGGCTTCAATTAAAACAGGTTTTCCATGAGACATTGCTCAGAAATAATCATGATCGGAATGATAGTCCCCTCCCCCCCTTCCTGTCTGCTTTCCTCTCCGTCTTACATGGGGCTTCACTTGTTGTGTCTGTTTTTTTTTTGTTTTCATTATTATTATTGTTAAATATGTTCACTGACCTTTGCCGAATTACCAGTTTCTTTTTTGCGTAAAACGTACTTTTGTTGATCGCGTATGGCTGATTTTTGGTCCGAAAACGTTTTGTATTCAAATTTAATACATAAACAAGTCGGCATATTTTCTTTGTGCTCATATATACACACACTGTGAGTCGAGAGGTCGACCTTCAACTTGATTTTTAATTAAGTTCGGTTCAATGAACTGAAACTGTCACAACGTCTGCTCTGCTGTATGTTTATTTTAATGTTTCCTTTTGGGCGAAATGCAAACACAAATGGGTTGCAAACAAATTATTTTCCTTTTTTTTTCTGTTGGTGTGAATATGGTATAAGAATGCATAAAAAATATATTAAATAATTAAATTCAACCAATAATAAAAAACTGACTTATAATCGACTTGCATTATTAACAAGCCCCTTTTTTACTGTTTAATCACTGACTGATATGAATATATCCTCTGCAAGGATACAATGGAAATACTTAATCCTTACTGCCTCTAAGAGTTGCCAAATTTCAGTAGGAAATTTAGTTACAGCTTCACTCGCCTTAATACTTTCTACACTATGCTTTCGTTTTACCTATCGTAACTCATCTCGGCTTGCAGCTTCCCATCCAATAGTTGTGTGTGCTAGCCATAATTCATGAAATTTAATCGCTTTTCTCAACTTACTTTGTACCTAGCCTTCCTCTATTTTTTTTATTTTCTCAGCGAACATTTCTTTTACTTTAGTTTATGGCTCTTTCTCTGGCGTTTAACCATAAATTTTCAGCCTCAACCTCAAACAACAAATTTTTTTCAATTTACATTTTTTACCATATTTCATCTGACGTTCCTCCCGGAAACACCAGCCCCTTTTCTTTACACACATTTATTTTGCTCTGTCACCAGGCAGCAACAACAGAAAATGTTTCAAGAGCGCTGCCACACCACCCATCCACCCACTTCGCGACCCACCAAGTGGAACTCCAGACCATCAGGAGGTTCCATAGCACAAACCCTGAGTACAGAATTCATGCTCTTACTCAACCCGAACCACCCAACAATGTTAGACAGATTTTATTACGGCGCTTTTGCTACTTATCCGGAAATACTCGTCGCACTCTTTCCACATCCGTGCACAGAGAACAAAGCAGCAGCGTAAAATCATCGATATTATTTTAAAAAATTAAGAATTCAGTTAAATTTGTCATGACAGTAGTTTCTTTTTTAGTGATCGGCTTACATGTTTAATTTCTTGTTATTTAAAGATACCAAATACTCGCAGGATAATGAATATTTACACTTTTCTCTCTGCACTGGCATTAGAGCATTGCACCTCAACCATCCCCTTGGGGACAACAGCGGAGTCGCTGTCATTCCTGGCTGGCAACCCTTGTGGCAGGTTCTTCTGCTACTCACACCATGGAAAATTGTTGCACTCCTGCCGCTCCTGGGGAAAACCCCGCCCCGCACGCCGCACTCCGCTCAGCCACCCCGTGGGTCAGCATTGTTCGGCTTTTCCCATATAAATTTCATCAGTAGTTTGGGCAACCACCGACCTGACAAACGCTACCCAGGAAGGATGTTTCAATTTCTATTTTGTTTTATATACTTTTGCTCCGTCGTTTGCTCCGTTTTTATCGGTCGTTTGAGCTTCTGAAAGTGGCAGGGCAACCCTGTCTGCGCTTGGAATAGAGAAAATTGGCAACATCGCTTTCTATTCTTGGGTTTTCATTCAACTCTGCCCGTTGGCCCTTGATTTGATTTTGTTGTCCTCCATCTGGGGGTGTGTATGTTGTCGCTGTTCTTTTGATTTGGGTTGGGTTGTTGGTTTTCTTTTCTTATACTTTTTGTTGTTGTTTTTTTTTTTTTGTCGTTTCTGCCTCACGTCGTTATTTCGCTCTACATTATTTTCTTTTAAGTCTGTAATTTAGACAGGCTTTTCTCTTATTTATTTAAGGCGTGCTGCAATTTCCTTTGAGTTCCCTATTGTATTTTCAACATGTTTTAGTAATGTTATTGGGCCCAACGGTTGCTTTTGGGTTTGCGTTTCGCTTTGATGGAGACTATATATATTGTTATTTGTGTTGCGAGCATTGGACCTTTCCTTTCATATGTTAAAAAAAAAAACAATGCTATCGTTTACACTTTTTTATGGAACCACACGAATTTCGATTGAATTTGTTGAGCTATATAAAACATAACTAGTGCATCAAACAAATCTATTTCACTTTTGAATGTTCAAGCACACGTGTGAAACACTGTTTTTCAGCAAACAAAGCACGAGAATTGCTCTTTAACTTTAAAGCCCTCCAGCATTCGGACAGTTTTCAATTAGTTAGTTTTTCTCCTTTGCTTTGATTTCATATATATTTTTTCCTGTTCCAGTTATGTCTAATTCACATCCCTATCTCGTTCTCCCCCGACATATTAGGTGGACATTTCTTTTTGCGTTTTTATAGCTTTTAACAATTGAAGCCTGGAGGCGATGAGTTTTAATTACTGACCCATTTCCAGTTGTTTCCTCCTACGCTGCGCTGTTGCCGCATTTCACTTTGATGCGCTGAATGTTTAAATGCAGCAAAAATAGTTAAATTACATTATAAAAATATTTTGTGAACAAACGGGAATTATTCATTGGTATAGGTATTATTGACTATTTTCCAAGTGGATTGAAACCAATGGAATCTTTAGTCAAAATTTGATATGATCATCAACAAATAAATCCTTCTCTTACTTTCCCTTCTAATAAAAAGTTGAAAATAACTAAAGTTGAAATTGAGTAAAGTTTTTATCAAATAATGTTATAGTTTAAAGCACTACAAAACAGTGTTGATTAAACAATTTTTCTTTTAAAATACAGCTCTGACATTTTTATGTTTTTGACTTTTATTTCACTTTACAATTAAACTAAATTATTTCATGACCTACATTTACTTTAAACTAAGTCGACTGCTTAATTTAAGGAGGGAAATATTGATATTTACTTTGTGCGCGTGTTGGGTTTCGTATGGAGTTCGTAATTATGCAAATTTACATTAACATAACCTACTAACTAAGCACGCAATTGAAACAAATGCAAACGACTGCCGCCCACTCCCGCCCACAATTTCGCGTGCCCCTCGCCCCCTTCCACTTGCAGAAATAGTTGACCTCGTTTTCTGGGGGCTTTGGCTTGCACACACTTTTACTGCAATTTTATTTTTTATACTTTCCTGCTCCGCTGGCTTATTTTTTTTTTTTGTGAATTAACCGAGAAGTTTTTGTTGAGGCGCCGCCTGGCGGTCTGCAGCTGTAGCTGTTATTGCTCTACCGGCGTTGAACTCATTTTGCATTTTCCATGCATTTCTGTGTTTTTTTTTCTTTTTTTGCTGCTCTGGGATGGCAACTCTGTCGCTGTTTTGGTTTTTCCGAGTGGGCGGGAAATGGGTTGGCCTACATTTGCCCTCTCCGAGGCTTTTATTCCGCTTCTCTCCCTCTCCATGTTGTTTGCGAACCTTTTGAAAATTGCGGCAGGTGCATTTTTTCCGCTTTTATTTCGCCAAAGCGGCATTCAGCGAGTGCATTTTCTTTCCATGTTTTCCACTGCCTTCTCCGCCGTCGCCCCTTCCCACCCATCTTTTTCCAGTGCTCTTCCTAGCATTCATTCACAGTAACCAAGGTAGACAGCTAGAGTGCGAAAGAGAGAGCTCGCCAGCTTTGTTTTATTTTCCACGTCCTTGTGCCAAAAACAACAACAAGAAGGGGTGGGTGGGTGGTTGGTGGTTGACTGGTTGAGTTGGTGGGTGCGGTGTTTGCTTTGGGGGAAACGCTCGCAAAAAAATCGATAAAGCAATTAATGCCAAACGAGTGGCAGGCTCTACCAATTTCCACCTACCGCGCAATCGGAATGGGAACGAGAATCAGAGAATCGCCAGCAGAGCAACCCTGTGCGCAAAAATAAACACGATGATGACGTTCTCGATGGCGAAGAATGAACGTCGAGAGGTCGGGAGGTCGAGGAGAGAACCATAGCCATAAACAGAAGCAGAAGCCAGAGCATAAAAGACGTCGACTAGTCGTCTGTGTTAATAAACCGCCCCATGACCACCAAGAGCGGCACCATCCCGACATCAGTTCCACTTACTCTTCTGCCCAATGCGAACTCAAACCACCCGCATTCCCAACTGCCTCTACTTGCATGCCCTTCGGAAGGCAACTGCCACTTAAAATGTAATTTAATTTAGTTAATTGAGGCTTATGAGTTAATTTTATTAATCAGAGGAAGTCATTAATCTCTATTAGCTACACATATTAGAGAATAAATCAAAAAATATAGCTAACAATCTAAAATCGATTAAAATATTTTATTCTGGTGACAGTAAGCGACATTTGTGTATGGTCAAATCAAGTAATTATTAATTTAATTAATCATAAAAAGGAAAGAATTCTTGTCTTAGCCATAACATTATTACTACTTGGATATATATTTTATATAACTCAAACTGTTCTTGAACATAGGAACATAATTGGCTGGCTTAGTTATTATTGTTTATTTATATATTATATTTATGAATTTTAATAATATCAAAATTGCAGGGCAAACCATTTTCATTAAGTATGAACTGATATTCTTTTGCTCTGCCTTCTAGTCGAATCATCTTTAAATTACCCATTGTTATTAGCTGATATTAAGCCTCAAGGAGATGATGCCTCTTCCTATCAAAGAAAAGTACACGCTTGAATATGAAATTTCTAAGCGCAATTTAGCTCGAGGCTAATCTGTGTCTTGCGAACATTGTTGATTAAACTAAGAGCATTATTTAAGGGCCCAATCCGCGGGGATCATGTCGGCAATCTCCAAACTAGATGAAAAGTGAAATCATTGATATTAAAGCTAATAAGGATTAAAGAAAAAGAAAGGAGATACAAGTTATAAGGTCTATAACTTATACAATCCTTAATTATTTTACAAAATAAATATATGTTAAATACTTTATTCAAGCAAATATAAGCTAGTTCTCTCAAAATGGCGATATTATTATGGATTTTGTAAAGTCCAAACAAACAGATTCCTCGAAAAAAGTCATCAATAACATATTTGTTCGCAGAACAGCCTAGTTTTGTGTTAATGTGTCTTTAATGGGTTAACTTTTCAACGGCTCTTTACGTATTTTTTGAACTCAAAGTTCGGCACACAAGTTCGCCCACATCACAGCATATTTTATAGGTTCGGATTTCTACAGCCCATGCCTTAGTTTAGTTTAGTTATTTTTCATCATTGCCTTTGCCTTTTCATTCCCTTTAGTCATGGCTTTTGGCATTTTCCACATTTTCCGAGCGCTTGGGGATGATATTTGGGCACTGATGATGGTTTTTCCGACCCAACCACCCGCAAAGAATGGAAAAGTCGGGTCGAAATGACTTATGGTTGGGTCTGGGCCCAATTCTAGCACCTCCTCGTTCAACTTTCTGCTTCTCATTTCTATAGCTGCGCTTTAAAATCATTTAAGGTCGAAAGTATGTGAAGGCTTTGGTTTCGTTTTTTGGGCAAGTTTTCTCCGACAAGTGCTTTATGGTAATTCAAAATCTATTACTGCCAGAGCTCTTGTCTAATTTGTGCTCTTCCTTTGAACTTTTGTTCACCTTTGCTGGCAGGCAGAGCAAACAACTTTTGTGGGTGGGGTCGCAGTTGCTCCCACTTTTTTTTTTATCTTTGGTTTCTTGGGGATTTTTTTGTGCATTTCAAGTTCTGGGTGTGGCAGCTCCAAAATGCGTTAATGGTGTGTATTTGGGTGAAGTTTGGCAACGGTGCGAAGAGGGAATTTAAAGGTTCTTGACTGGCTCTTTCAGTTTGCAGCAAGCAGCTGATTTTTATACGGTCCAAATAGCATTACTTGAAAGTTTCACAAATTGCTGCAAAAATGTAACTATACTTTTAACTTTATAACCAGACATTAGCTATGACAGGTACGTAGCATATGTGATACATAGGTTCGGCCCTTTTCAACACTATTTCCCGTTTATCGACAGCTTAATATAGATATCTCCACCTCACTCTATGTAAATTTAATTATAGTGCTTGCTGGCATCTCTGGCAAGTGGCTACGTAAATATCTTGCACATGTTTGCGCTGCGTTCTCGTGTCAAAAGCTCTGAACTTCCCCCGTGAAGCCATGTGGCTTCAGATGCAGCTGCTGCTGGAGAGGAAACCGCAGGACAAGAAATTATATATGTACATACATAGCGATTGATGACCTTCCACGCAGATCTCAAAAAGGGGAGCTCGAGAAAAAACAAAAGAGGGGAATTCCCCGTGGCACGTACCAAGCTGAAGTACCCTGGAGATCCCTCGTGGCAGGTGTTTGACTTGCAGTCTGGTTTTTGAGTTGCAGGAAAAAAAAGGGACAAATATGCCACTTCCTTCGCTGCGGTTTATGTCACATGGTTATGGCTTCGAGCTGTATTTACTCGCATTTGTTAATAAAAAGCATTTATAAGTAGGTCAAATAATTTCGTATCTTATCAGCAGTTTTTGTTGTTCGCTTGCGGGCATAGAAGCAGCATTTGATGGCCTCACATGCCACAGGTTGCGCTTTCATACAATTAATTCGCTCTTATCAGCTGGAAGTAATAAAAATGAATCAAAGTTTTGCCAGGCAATGAAAGATTCCTCATGTGATGGTGATTTTAGTGCTTGTAAAAATGCTCCACTTTCAACCAGGAAATAAAATGCAAAAGCAATGAATATGTAACAAATATTCACTGACTTTTTGTGCATTGCTTTAGCAATAATTACCGAGCGTAAACTAATTTGACCTTCGTACAGCAACAACAAATACAATTGCAAGCGAAAATAGATATAGAAAACGTATAAATACGTTTAAACGTGTAATAAATAAATGTAGAAAACATAACAGAAATCTAACTGTGCCGGAATGTTTAACTTGTTTGTTAATTGCTGGCCACAATTGCTGACCTTGACACACAATCGCAATCAGAATCACAATGCCCCATCGCAATCTCCCTCAGCCGCTCGAAATATTCATTTTGAGAACGGTTGCTGCTCGCATTTTATAGGTAATTTGTTTTATTATTTTAGTTTTGGATATCAGCAAACACAGCAGTTGTGTGGGGGCGAGCTAAACCGAGGCAGACAGCGTGGCAGGCAGAGCCATAAAATAAAAAAAAAAGGAAAGGCGAACGAGGCAAACACACGCAAATAAAAATAATATTGCAAAAACAGAGAGAGAGGAGAGAATAATAATAGTAACGAAACGCGTGGGCGTTGTCTGCTTTTACATAGAAAGAAAAAAATGAAAATTAGAGGCATAATTAAGCTAGTTAATGTGGTATACATAAATGTGACCAAATAAACAAACTATACAAAATATGTATATAAGTATTTTAATATAACTAGCTCTTAAAAAAAATAAATTTTGAATTCAATTTTTTCTTTTTATGTAAGTAGAATATAAAAAGACGGCAGATTGGAATTGTGTGCGTTTTAAGTTGATTAAAAGCGCGATGTTGATGGCCATATCCCCTTGGATGTCCCATAAAATTGTGTCAACTTTTCTCAGTATTTGTTTGTGTATACTAGAGTAGTGAAATGTGTGTCACGCCTCCATGGGCGTGCGAAAAATATGGAAAAGCATGTTATAAATAGCGCAGTGTTGCCTAATAAGCTGTGCAACTTTGAAATGAACACAGTTTATAGCTTTCAATTTGGGATGCATTCGAATGTATGTAGGTCGATATTGAAACAGAATATTGTTTGAATATTTTAATATTACAACTTCTACGACTAATGAACTTGTTTGCCGCATTTGTGATGAAGTTTCCAATGTGTTTTCATTGGCAATATGAGAAATTTCGCAAATATATTGCGGCTAGACAGTAGCCAAAGGACCAAAGGCATGCTACATAGGACATAGAATGGGATTCTTCGCCGTCTGGGCGAAATTTCCCCTAATGGAAATGAATATGCTTTTGTGATTTTCGTAATTTACGGTTGCTGCCAACAATCGACAACGAATATTTTTGGCGGCGACCGTAAGTTCAATGTCTGTTAAATTGGTATGTTTTGTATTATCGCCAATCCTCGATCTGGACTTTATACACAGTAGAGATGACTGAGTTCTCCAGCTAACTAACCATGATGTCATTGGCAAGAGCAGGTTATTATTTTAAGTAGTAAAAATATTTTATTGGAAACTGCTAGTAATGTAAACCTTTAGATACATTTAAACTTAATTTACTTGCCTTATTCTAGAGTCTGTGGCAGTATATTAGTGTTTAAAGGAACTCAAGGAACTCAAACATCTCTAACTCTTTTAAACTAGATTGTTGTTTTATCTATGATATTTATTACATGGATCTAACAGATTCTTCACGTCCTTATCACTTTCTCCTCTCTCCTCTGCGACTTTTCATTGCCACGCGCGCACATCTCTCTTAAACTGCAAATGACCGGATGGCGCTTAAATACTGAAAATAAAATTCATTGCCCGGTTATTGATTAACAATAAATTGTTGACGTCGTTGTCTCTGTCGCAATCGTTGTTATAGCTCACGTTGTGGTTTGTCGGCTTGACCGGCGAAATGGGCGACCTGTGGGGCGATGTATCCATGGATGTGGGCTTTTGGGGTGGGGCAGTGACCAAAGGGGTGGAAAATCGGCGAGGAGACAGATGCCACATGGAGCTTTTGTCTGGCTGTCTGTTGGGGCTGTCATGGTTGCAGATACGTATGTATGTACATACACGTATGTTTACATAGATACAGATACACACGCACGCGGGATGTATGGATACATACTCCAAAGTGGAGAGTGGAGAGTGGGGAGTAGGGAGTAGGTTGGCTGCCTGCGCACACGTGCATGCATAAACAACAACCGAGCGATGGTACATAGCTACACTGGTTTACATAATGTACTGCAATTTTGTTTGCAGTTGCCGCCAGACGTAGCTAGAATATATACATATATATAACCAAAGCTATCGTCCGAGTGTGAGTGCAGGCCAAAAACCCATTCAATTTAATGTGGCGCTTGTCTAGCCAAAAATGTTAACGCTAGACTGGATATCTGCCCCTCTATATGGGTTTACTGAAGCTTAAAGCTGCAACTAAGCCGCCGCAACGGTGATTTTCACAGCTTTAATTAGAAAATATCCGAATGACGGTAATTTTCAGTCATTCTTTAATTTGAGCCTCAGACCTTGGGGGTTGGTATCGATTTTCCGCGGCTGGCTTTTCCCAACCCCCCTCCACACTCCGCGGAAAGCTGTCGTCAACGCTGTTTATGCTAATGAAGTCACATTGCCGCTGACTTGTGTCTACGCCCACCCAAAATAGAAGGAGCAAAATGAATGGCATCGCATTAAATACAAAGTGAAAAAAGTTTATGAAAAAATCCCTAAAACGTGCCTCGCATGACTAATTAGCATAATAAACAAATATAACGAAAGCCACCCTGAACACAAAAAATATAGCGAAACTCACAGGGAAATGGGTGCTGCATATCAATGATGATATGTCTCAGTGACAGGCCAAACAAATTCCAGTGTGGGAATTGTGTTCATGTACTTTTAAAGCCCAACAATGTTTTAAAACATTTCAGAATCTTGTGAGAAGTAATTCATAAACCATACCCGATATTGAAACCCAAAAATATCGCAAGTCTTAAGTTTAATCTTATGTATTCATTTCTGAAATTAAAGGACTGCGAAAGTCGAAAAGGGATTAGCCTCCTTAGAGCTACACCAGTGAACACACTATTAGTATTGAAGCAATTAAGTCGCCTAAGGATAATTATCTATAATTACAACTAAATTGGGTAACCATATGCCATAAGGTAGTCTAGTAAATTTAACTCAGTATAACTATTTTGAACCCATCGAAATCTTTGGCATTGAACTGCATTTTCAATACTCGCCAACCATACAAATCATCGAATTCTAGACCCTGCATTTTTGTTTCCGCAATTTGTTTTGATTATGTTGCTTATTTATGTTTTTACCATTCTCTTTTCTTCTTTTCTCTCTTGTTACAGACTCAAACTAACAAACACTTTCAAACTGTACATAACTTACGGCGCGTGTGTTGTAAAGGCGTAAAGATAGCAGATTCCACTGAAACACTTGCCAATACTGGACAGAGTTGCGTGCAATATGCGCAACGGCTTTCGGCAACGAGCGTGCGCCACGAAACGCACTGAATCGAGACGGAACGGTGGGAATCTATAATGCAACAGCAACAGGAAGAATTCGATACAGAAACAGAAACTGCAGGGGGAAAGGAAAGCATTTGGAAAATGTTGTTCCCGAAAACTGAAGAAAATGCATCGTTTTCTTAACATCCAGCAAAATATCAAACTTCGCAACTATCATCAGTTACTTTTGTATTTTGTCGCTGCTGCTGGAGGAAGAGCGGAAGTGAGAAGAGGAAGAGGGACCGGAACCGGAAAGAGAAGCCTTCGCAAAGGAAGCAGAGCAGCAGCAGCAGTAACAGTTAAAGTAACGTTAAGAGCAAACGCAACGTAACGCCACGAAACGCAACGTCAAGAGTAGTTGAAGCATAATATTATTCTATTAGCCCAATACGTTAACCCAACGCTGCCACTGTTCCTAAGACACAAAATTTGACGACAACAGAGGAAGAAACCACTTGAAATAAACGTAGACCATAGTCGTAACCGTAAAACGAAACGCCAACGCCTCTACACAATATACGCTACTGAAACACGAATCCTATGCCAATTTTTGATCATCAAATCGTTTAGCACCTATCATAGACTCCCATAAACGCCTCATCAAACGTCAAAATCTCAAACGACACTATCGCAACTAGAACAACAAAAAGCTGACGTTGTTTTAGACAAATACCCAAAACCCCCACAAAAACAACGCCGATCTCGCCCCTTTGTCACGCACACCAAAAACACAACAAAATAGACAAAAATAATAAAAAAAAAGGCTGGCTAAGGCTAAGGAAAGCGGAAAAATATGGCCACACCCCAAGTCAAGGACTTGGTGTTGCGCTCGCCCGCTGGCTCCTCCGATGTCATTTCCTTCGCCTGGCCCCTGCAGATCGGACACGGACAGGACAAGCACGACAATGGCATCGACATCATCGACACCATTAAGTTCGTCTGCGATGAACTGCCATCGATGTCATCGGCCTTCGAGGAAACCAATCTCCACCAAATTGACACTGCCTGCTATAAGACTATGACCGGTCTGGTCGATCGCTTCAACAAGGCCGTCGACAGCATCGTTGCATTGGTGAGTGGATTTTCATTGTTATGGTATCGAAAGCAAAAGAAAATTGTCATGAATTGGAAATCAAAGCAAAGGCCACTGGATTTTAAATATTTTGTGATTTAAATTAAAATTATAATGTAATATGCGGTCTGAAGATAAAATTTATTGTAGTTCTTGATATTTTTCTTTGCAACAAATACCAGCTAATATTACGATATGAACTGTTCCTAATGTGTTTTCTTTGCTCTTAGGAAAAAGGAACTTCACTGCCCGCCGAGCGCCTGAACAAGTTCGCTCACCCTAGCCTTCTAAGACACATATTGCAATTAGTTTACAATGCCGCCGTACTCGATCCGGATAAACTCAACCAGTACGAGCCCTTCTCGCCAGAGGTTTACGGCGAGACGAGCTATGAGCTGGTGCAGCAGATGCTTAAGCACGTCACTGTCAGCAAGGAGGACACGTTTATCGATCTCGGCTCGGGAGTGGGCCAGGTGGTCCTGCAGATGGCCGGATCCTTTCCCCTGAAAACCTGCATCGGCATCGAGAAGGCCGACACGCCGGCGCGATATGCGGAACGCATGGATGTCATCTTTCGCCAGTATATGGGATGGTTTGGAAAACGCTTTTGCGAATACAAGCTGATAAAGGGTGACTTCCTGGTCGATGAGCATCGTGAAAAGATAACCTCATCGACGCTGGTTTTTGTAAATAACTTCGCCTTTGGGCCAACTGTGGACCATCAGCTCAAGGAACGGTTCGCAGATCTTCGCGATGGAGCACGGGTCGTGTCCTCCAAGTCGTTTTGCCCGCTGAACTTTCGGATCACAGACAGGTTTGTTGTTACTAAGATGACCAACTGTTTTTATACATTTATACTCACTCAAATTCATTTCTTGCAGAAACCTCAGTGACATCGGCACCATTATGCACGTCAGCGAAATTCCGCCCCTCAAGGGGTCCGTTTCCTGGACCTGCAAGCCCGTTTCGTATTATCTGCATGTGATCGATCGCACCATATTGGAGCGATACTTTCAGCGCCTGAAAACTAAGGGCGGCAACGATCACGAGAGCGTGGGTAAGTTCTGCAAACAGTGGGCGACGGAGTTGAAGGATGCACTAACCGGAAATCAAACACAAACACACACAAAAACAGTCATGTTCGCCATCACGAAATATTCCCAATCAATCAATCGCTGTCATGATTTTTCCTTTGGGACAAAAAATTTATCTATTCCTTTTGTATTTATCATATCAATTAAATCATCAATTGAAGTCTGTGATTGTAAATACGTTTAAGTAATGATAAGCTGAAAAGGAATATAACTGAATATGAGTATATTTAGTATTAGAGTTTGTGGATTGTTAACGATTTAAAAAGAGAAGAGAGAAAAGAAAGAGGATCGTCGCACTTGTGCGTATAGGATTTATTTTAACAAATCAAATTATTCAATGAGTTTCTCAAAAACGACCAAAAAAAAATGGCACTTAATCCATTCTAACGAGTATATATTATAAAATTAATTAAGGGCTATATAGGATAGGTGCACACAAGAGCATTCTTATTTGAAATAGATATTAACTGCTGCTTCTTTTTTCAGGAACTGTTCGCACGACACGTGATCGCGCCAAGCGAGAGGCGAACGTTGGCCAACACCATCACAACAATCATCATAGCAACAACCACGCCAACAGCAACAACCATCAGAGGGAGCGGGAGCAGTCGAACGGAGCTACCGCCACTGCCGCTCATCAGCAACGCCATCAGTCCCAGTCGCCAGCTAATGTGAGCGGTGCGGGAATAGCAGTTGCAGCTAGCGGGCAACAAGCAGCTTCCAAAACACGCCAACAACTGCAGCATCAGCATAACCAGCAGCAACGCAGCCTGGACATGGAAAGCAGCACGGAGAGCGATGGCGAGGCAACGAATGGCAATGGTGGCAATACCACCACTGCCACCAATACCACTTCCGCCTCCAATGGCCCGATGACTAGGAAAGTTTGGTCCGACTGGTGCAGTTCCAAAGGCAAGAGTTCGCAGTCTGACGACGAGGAGAACAACAACTCGAACAGCAATGGCGGCAGTAATGGTGGTAGTATTGGAGGAGGATCAGTTGGCCGGCAGGCTCGAGCTACTACCCAGAAAAAGCGCAAAAAGTTGACAAGGAAGGCTGCGATAGCCAGCAAATCTGCTGCCGCTGCCCAAAGGGAAGCGGAGGCGGCAGCGGCGGCGGCGTCATCCGTACCAAGCAAGGAGTCCAGTTCCAAAGAGGATCCACCAAGGGCTGCTAGCGCCGGACCTGGTCGCAAGGGACGCATGAAGAAGGGTGCGCGTGGCAGGAAGTCTTTAAAGATTGTTGGACTAGAAGCTCTGCATAAGCAAACAGTGTTGAGTACCTCCTTGGACACCATGACCAAGAAGCTGCCAGCAGCTCCTGGAACCGTGGATCAACAGCTTACTGCTTTGCTCACGGAAAACATGTCGCATGCAGAGTTGGATATTCCAACGGCGCCACAAGATACGCCTTATGCCTTGCAGATCCTTCTTGACGTGTTCCGTTCGCAGTACACGTCGATGATCGAGCACATGAAGTCAAGTGCCTATGTCCCTCAGGTTCAGAAGCAGATTGCCCAAGAGCAGGAGCGGATGGCCAGGCTGAAAAACAGGGCCAACCAGTTGGATAAGCAGATAAAAGTGCTGATCGATGACAGTGTGGCTTTACTTAAAGTGCGAATGAACGAGCTGGGCATCCATGTAAACTCACCCAACGATTTGATCGCCCAGGCAAAGGAGATTGTGGGTAGACATAAGGATCTACAGCACACTGCAAGTCGAATGAGGAACGAAGTAACCTTCTATGAGGGCGAACAGAAGCTGCTCCTTAACAAACAGCTAAAAAACTTACCCGAGTATCAAAAACTCTGTGGCACTGTAAATGGAAAGGTTAAGCTGGAGGTGCCCCCGGAACTTTCAGAGACCACGGCCCAGGAGCTGGTACTAAAGGAGATCGCCAACACACTAAGTCAACGAAAGAAACTTTACGCCCAGGTGTCCACCATTGAACAGGAGACCTCGGTTTTGCAGAAAACAGCAGAGGAAAGGTCCACGGCAGCGACGCTCTTGGCGCAAGGAACAAATATGATTGTGTCGACCGGATCATCTTCCTCCTCCTCTACCACTGTTTGTGCAAGTGCAGTAACGGCGCAGAGCAACAAGTTGAACTCCGTGAAGAACTCTCGTCGCAGTCGCGAGCATCGAGCGCGTTCCCAGGAGTGGCCAGAGGTTCCCGAAGTGGGTAAAATCCAGGAAAGCAATCCCGAAGTGCTGGCACAGAAAATCGTGGAGACCTGCCGCCAAATCGAAGCTGGCAAGTTCCAAGGAGCAGCTGCGCCCTCATCGCAAGTGAACGGCAAGAATAAAGCAATAATAGAGGTCCCACCACCTCCGCCCACTGTTCCAGTGAGCATTAAATCCTCGCCTGGACACCACTATAAGGACACAACACTGATGCCAGCACCCAAACAACAACAGCAACAACAGATGACGCTTTCCCAGCTTCCGAAGTGTGAGCTGCCCGGACTATCGGCTAGTCGCAAGCAGGAATCTCCCAAGGTTGCCAACTTTGAGGATCGGTTAAAGAGTATCATCACCACGGCCTTAAACGAAGATCAGGAGCAGCGCAGCAAGGCAGTGGAGTCGTCACCCTCTCCCTCTCCTCTTCACAGTCCAGCACCCAAGCGATCAAAGCAGCATCCGGCTGGAGCGATAAACCCTGCCCAGTCGCTGCCCAACAATCTGCACAACATCATCACCGTCTCCACGCAGGGTTTGATGCATCTTAATGCCAATACAACAATATCCCCAATAACACCACCACTGCCGGGACCAGGTGCAGGAGCCACAGCATCCACTGCGCCGCCTCCGCCAGCGAATCTTCCTTATGGGGCTTACGGCGGGGCAGTGGCCAAGACAACGGTATCGGGCAAGTACCAGGCAGCTAAAGAACCGAAGTATTCGCCAGTTAGACAGGCACCATTACCGCCTCCTCCGCCCTCCCACATGGCTTCTTTGTATCCAGCTGGACAGCAGACTACTCCGGCGGACCTAGGTTACCAGCGGCGACGCAGCTCTGTTAGTGCCACTAGCTATGAACACTATATGGTCCAGCAGCAGCAGCAACTCCAGCAACAGCAACTCATGCTAGCAGCCGCTGCTCATGCGGCCCAGCGTCAGCAGATGCGCGTAGAGGAACAACAGCAGCAGCAGCAACATCATCAGCAACAGCAGCACCACCACCATCCGCAACATCGTCTGCCGCAGCATGTGCAGCATCAGCATCCGCATCATCCCAATGAGTTCAAGGCACCGCCGGCTGACAGTCATCTCCAGCGATCGAGCAGTCGCGAGCAATTAATAGTGGAGCCACCGCAGACGCAACCGCTGGAGCTGTTGCCTCGAGCAAGTTCCGCCAATTCGGATTACAGCGGATATCGCATCCGTCCGCCAAGCAGGCCAAGCTCCAACTCCTCGCAACCAGATTACACGCAAGTTTCACCCGCAAAGATGGCTCTGCGGCGACATCTGTCGCAGGAGAAGCTGAGCCAACATGTCACGCCCCAGGCAACACCGCCGCTGCCCGGACACGGAGGAGCACCCACATCAGGCAAGACCATTGGCGATTTGGTGAACGGGGAAATCGAGCGAACGCTTGAGATTTCGCATCAGAGCATCATTAATGCGGCTGTGAACATGAGCACTAGTGGCGCTAGCTTCATGGAGCGGGCCTTCCTTAATGAGCGCTCCAACGATCGTTTGCTGATCAACTTGAATGCCCAACGACCCGAGAGAGTTCATGTTCGTCCGCTCTCCGAAGAGTCCCAGGATCCACAGCCCACCAGTTATGCTCAGGAGAGAGGACCTGGTGTTGGAGCAGCTGGAGGTAACAGCAATCTGGCCACTTTGGCGCATGTAGCCTACGCCCAAAAGGCACAGGGCGGCGCTCGAGCCAACGCAGGAACTGCTCCACCCGCAACCCACTCCTCCTCTGCTCGTTCTGGACGGGACTATCAGCCGGTGGCTTTGCCCCGTGCGGAGCTTAAGGGCAGCATTGAGGCCTATTTCCACGAGGAGCAGCAGCAGAAGCAGTCGAAGGGCGCAGGATCAGCAGGAGCGTCCTCTTTGCGGGGACCGCGTCTTAATGGTGCCAATCCTCCATTGGAAGGTAAATTGCCGGTCGTTTCAGTCCGGCGAGCTTGGACCTTCTAAGCGAATCAAATTTTATACGTTTTGAAATTTCTAGAAATTTGTGCTTCAGTAAATTTTAAATATGTTTAAAATAAAAGCGCTCTCATTGGCTTTTAACGATCGTACCTTAATTTTTATTATACACAATGTTTCGTCATCGAACTGGCTTACCAAATATATCTTGTATACCTGTAGGTCTAGCAGCATCGCTGCAGGATCATGTGCGCGCCAGAAAGTACAAGGAGGAGACCGAGGAGCGTCAACGACGAGCAGCAGCCGCTGCCTCGTCTTCGGCGGGACCGCCTCCTGGCATGGAACTGCCAACACACTATGCTCATCAGGCGCCACCAGCCCACAGCTACCACCACCATGGTGCAAGCATCAATGGAACACCGCACAAAGTAGAACGTAAGCATTCAGTTGAAGTAGAACGTAAGCAGTCAGTTGATTGCATAAAAATGAATTGAAAATATAGCTAGGCTTTTAGGTCTTGTCGAAATTTTCGGAAAATTAGTAACTCCACAAATTTAGAGGGCTTATTAGACTTTATTTTTCCAAAACTTTTTTTTGTTGTTTAATGATGCTAACATGTTGGAATTCGACAGTTTCTAAATACCTTAATTGTGTTTCAGTGGGGATAAAACGCAGCTCACCGCTGGCGCCGCATCAGCAACCGCCACGTCCCTCGAAATTGGCCCACTACGAGCCGCCAACGACGCAGCAGCAGCATGCCCATGCCCACCTGTACGCCAACGGACAAGTGCTACCTCCGCCGCCAGCTCATGATGCGACCACGCCCTCCCCGACGCCCTCGTCATCTTCATCGTCCTGCGGACGTCGAAGCAACAGCAACAATGGAAAGTTGCTCGTGGATCCACCTTTGCTGATGAGTCCCGAGATCAATTCACTGTTGGGCGACGAAAGGCCTTTGCAGCTGTCGCATCACCAACAGCAGCAGCAGCAAATGCTGCATCACCATCAATCGCAGCAACAGCAGCATCTGCAGCTGACCCAACAGCAACTGCGTGTAGCCCATCTTGGACATGGTCACAGCACCATGCCCACTTTGGGCGTACAACGCAATGGCAATGGCAATGCCGCCGACGATGGTAAGCTATACGTAGACCAAGCAAAAAACTCGACCAGGGTATCTGCACCCAAATATGCATCACAACAAGCACCACCACCACCAGCACACGTAGCATTCCCGCTAGAGCCACACATTCTTCACCAGCACAAATACCAACGACTAGCCACCCAAACGGTGGCAGAAGATCTGACCATGAAGCGAAAAGAGCAGGAATCGGATTCAGAATTCGAGCCGGAAGAGGTTGAAGTGTTGTGCGAAGATGCAGGTTCCCATAGCGGATCCTCATCGTCCAGTTCCAGCTCTCACTCGGGATCTGATTCCAGCTCTGACGCGCCATGAATTGCTTTCAAAACGCTTTACACATACACATGCACATCTGAACATAATTATACATTTATACCACCTATGCTTAGACTTTTGTAAATACAACATGCACAAAAAATGATCTTTTCTCACATCTCGTTCATTTTAATTGTTGTTCGTTCTATATAGTTTGGTTTTTGTCTGTATTTATTGTAGTCCTCAATGTAATTGTTGCTTGTTTTTGTTTTAGTAGACTTGCTTTTGTTTTATTTTGTTATGATTTATATTAATGCTTCTTGTATACTTTATGCCATCCACATTGAAATTTGTAAGCTTTAAAGGGTGAAATCTGACGGCGACCATCAATGAATTTTACCAAATGTAAATGAACAAATCTTTTAGTGTATCGCGAGTGAAATTTGGTTACATTTTCCCAAGCTCTTAGTTGGGCTTTACGTACACTTTCCACAAGCCTCAACAAACATTATAGTACAATATAAAAACGTAAACGACCATAAAATCAAAGCCAACAACATTCAACATGCTGAGATAAATCTAGCTCCACTTTTATTCTAAGCGTCATGCCAAATCAATCATCTATACCCACTGCATATAATAGTCACTCAGAGACATCAGCAAACACCAAAAAAACCGTGTAAAGCTGAATGGCTCCTTGTAAAAAACATACATAAGTATACAACACACACACACACCCCCATAAGCAAACATTTATTTCAAAATTAACCCAAAAAAGCAACTCCTGGAATGTTATTAATGCATAATTAATTTTCAATTATACTAAAATTCGAAGAAATCTGCAAATGCAAATTGGTAATGCTAAAAACCAAACCAAACAAATCAAACAAATTATGCCCCATCTTATCCAGCCTTCTTTATTATCCCCTTTATTATGCTCTACTCCATACAGTTAACGATTTGGCAACGCAACGTACTATAACTAATTACGATCCCAGACGTCGCCTTCGCACGACTTTGTCTGGCCCAACGAAACTATCAGCTGCCCATAGTAATCAGAATCTGAACGGATATGTTATGGCCGATAGTAGTAGTAGTTGCCCCACAGTACCCCAATAACCAATGATCGATTGCATTGAATTGACTTGCATTGAACTGAATTGAATTGAATTGAATTGAATTGATTGATTGATTGATTGATTGACTTGCATACCTCAAAATTCCTCAAACAAACTAAACAAAAAGCAAAACCGAAAACATGTTTGTTGTTGGGCGAAGATACGATCTTGTAATAACCATAAATAATAAGCAGAGTACAAAAAACCTGATGAAAAACAAAGATTTCAAATCAGAAACAACCTACAAAAGACAACTTTTAATTTTTGCGTTTAATAATTTACCTACTAAAAAAAGTACAGAATTTATATGCCAAAAAACAAAATTATACTTAAAAATCCCGAACAAAATTTATGAAATTTTAACGAGCATGAGGTAAGTTCTGTTGCGCCTAATTGGTTTCTTTCTTTTAATTATGATTTATATATTTTACTTTCATTACGTAAATCCTTTGTTTCAACATTCAACCACCACACTAAACACATAAAACACAAAAACACCCATAATAACAAAATAACACAAGAACATACCCTCCTGCACGCAAAGCGCAATGCAACTGTACCAAAAAAGATAATTAAATATGAAACAAGCTTAGGACAAGACGCGTTATCGCCAGTGTATCGTTACCCTTCCCGATTGACTTTTCCAAAACTCCACCGAAAATCACCATATCACCCAAACCAAATCTAAAATTCGCACAAGTACTGGTCGCGTTAGCGAGATAAAACTAATAATATTTTATGGTCATTCTCTACAGATGATGTTATTGCCGCTGATGATGAGACCCACTGGCAGCATCGGGTCAGCTCTGGTTTCGACCGCCTGGTGGCCTTCGCCAGCACTGAATTGGATAAGACACGGCGAAGCATCGATGGCGATACCGTGCCGGCCTCGATTAGTTGCAACACGTCTCCGGACTCGGGCATTACGCACAGCAGCAGCAATTCGGATGCGGTGCGCACATTTTTGTCCACCTCGTCCAGCTCCTCGCAGCTGGAGCTGCCCATAGGAAGCGGTGGTAGCAGCAGCAACAGCCTCTACAACCATCATGCCCAGCACAACAGCATTGGCATTGGCAGCAGCGGAGGCAGCCACCCACATCAGCAACAGCAACAGTTGCAGGCGCAGCACCAACAGCAGCAGCACCACCTCTCCGATCACATGAGCGACAGTAGCATGAAATCGTCTGCATCCTCATCGCTGCATGCTGGTAGCTCCCTGAAAACCGTGTCGCCGGTGGATCCCAGTGCCATCGAGTCGCCGCCACTCTCTGACGTTGGATTGCCCAGAACTCCCAGTCCCAGTGCAGCCAGTGTGGCCACTCCACCTTTGGCCAGTGGGCCGCCCGTGTCCGGGGACTTGGGTGGTATACCTCTGAAGTACCAGCGCAAGTCCAAGACCAGTTCGGAAAAGCACTACAAAAAGAAGTTCTGCGAAAGAAACTGGGAGTACGACTGTGATGAACTGCTGGCCTACTCCAACTCCAGTGCACCGCCGACGGCAGCAGATGCAGCGGGCAATGGGCCACTTAACTTGGATGCTGCCAATGCTGTGGGCGGAGCAGCTGCACCGCTCTTGGGAAAACCGGGAAAGTCGCCCAAGGAAAAGTCTTCACCGCACCATCAGCAGCAGCACCATCACAAGTCCTCCAAATTTCGGCCAAAGGGCAAGGACTGGGACTGGTCAATGGACAGTCGGAGCCAAACGGGCGAGTTGCTGGCCGCCAGTAACAACATGAACATTAACAACAACTCAACCACCACAACGAGTAATTAATTTAGTAAACTAATTTAGTTCAATTTGCTGAATGGAGCGTGTCGGAGAGAAATCCAGAAAAGTATGCAATGCTTTCATGCTTTTAGCCAGATTATTTGTAAATGGGTCAAGACGGATCGGATCCCGGATCCTCGGAATTATAATGTATTTGATGAAGATTTTTTGTAATTTTAACTAAATGAATTGTGTATGACTAGCTAACTTATTATAAGGCCCAGCTCTCCAATTGCCTTGTTTTATTTGATAATTGCTATCCACCCCTTTCACCAGTGTGTTTTTATTTCATTAATAATGCTAATTAGGCTAGGCGCGTTTTTCGTAATACTTTATAACGTTGAACCGGAAAAAACGCAACTGCTGATGAACAATGTTACTGATTTCTTTGTACCGATTACCAATTATTATGATTATGTATTTAATTTGAACTATTGTTTAATTACGTTTGTCCATAAGTTAAATGTTTTGTCTTTATTATTTCAAAATAAAATTGTAAACTAATTACACCGATTTAGTTTTGTGTTCATTATTTCTCTATCGCTTGCTTTTGTTCTAGAAAAGTAAAACAAAATTGCTGTTCGAGTTTCGCGAGATTGAATTGGGACCAACCCTAAAATTCCAAACCCTTTCCAGTTTTTGAGACGACGATGTGGATTGAAGGGAAGTTGCTTCCATTAATCAAATGTACATAAGGATAATAAAAAAGTCAGTGCAGCAAATATTTACTTTGCGCAATGTATTTACATTTTTGGGCAGCACGTTTACGATACAGAAAGTATATCCAAGTTTGGCACAAGCAATTTAAAGTTATCTTTAGAAAGTTTTTAGGCGTTTTTATTACATTTAATTTTTTATATTTCCACTCGCGTGTAGAAAGATAGTCGTCAGTGGGGTGTACGAGTAGCAAGCAGAGGATATACAAATACTTTAAATAATAATCGCAAAACAATAAAACTAAACTGAAGTAGTGGAATTAGTAACGTATACAACCAACATGCAACGTGCAACATGTAACATGCATTCGCAACCGCAACAGCAGCAAAAGCAGAACAACAAGTAACCTTATAAATTAAAGAATTTTCCACCTCAGCGAGATAAACAACAATTTTATAAATTATATTATATTATAGCAGGCATATACAAGATATATACATACATATATATTATATACGAGCAAGCAGTGTGGGAGCTAAAAATATCAGGAAACCAATTAAGCCGTAAACAGAGAAATAAATGATTTACAAGCATTTAATAAACCAGCATAAACCACAAATATTTAGCAAAACATAAAGAACTATAAAACTTATATGATTAACAGTACTTATAGCGAATAAAGGGAATTTCAAATGTGCTATTAGCGTAGTGTAATATATGAATAATAAAAGAGTAAATTAAATAATACCTACATGCAGTCAAGAACGAAGTTTGTACATCAAGGCGCAAAATGATTTTTATACGTAAATTATTATACTGATCCCAACAAAAGTTGTAGGAAATGAAATATTATTTTGGCGCTATTGAGCAAATAAATAAATAACATGTAAAATGCATATAAAATAATATAATCTTAAATAGTTAAATTTACATGTAAAATGTATAAAACGCAAAGAAAGAACGTAACAGTAAAACTATCGAATGGAGAAGAAACAGAAGAAAACATTAAGTGAGCACACACGCATATTACAATTAAAGGTATTATTATGTATATTTAACAAATATTAATTGCATATTATTATTTTAAACCTAAACGTTTAATAAAAAATATTAACATATAATTAACGAATATCCTGGTGTATGCTATGTGGGTCGGACTCGACGATATATCGACGTTCATACGGACAGACAAACGGACGGACAAGCGGACGGACATGTACCCTCACCATGTGGTTTTGATCAAGAAGATTTGAAAACCCTTACTTCCAGCTAATAAATACGAATTTATACGAATTTCGCAAACCTTTTTACTCTAAAAGCATCGGGTAAAAAAATCTTGAAAATTCGCATCAGATGAGAATTCATGTTTTAAAATCCGTTAATTCCGATAATTCAAGTAACTGATATAAGCCGCACCCTATACTATTTTAGTATTATAATTCGTTTAACTTTACTTTTAAATTACAAACATTTCATATTACTTCTTCAGCATGAAGTCCTTGTATCTTTAAAATTCGAAATAATTTCAAGCTTGTGAGTTTCAACACAGAATGTCTTTGGTTATAGAATGCATATCCATGTCCTTACAGCTAAAAAAAACATAAGCCATACTTCCAAACCAATAAATACTCTTCATTTTCGTTTTTGTTATCTGTATTTTATGTCATTCAAATATCTTATAAAAAAGTACAGTTTTGGTTCGTTTAACTTGAATGCATTGTTTCTGTATAATTGCATATATCTCCTCTAAAGTGTTCCCGGTGACAATATGTTTTATTTATTTAGCTTAGGACTATTGCTATTGTTACTCGTATATTGTTGGTTGTTGTTCAAAGCGGTATGCGGGGTAGGTGGCGCTGCTTAAAAATAAATAATCGTTAAAGTTTTGCTTTTAGTTTTAGAATTCAGCTGACAATGTTTATTTTAGGCTGGGTGCTGTTCTGGTTATTGTGTATTGGTATTTCGGTTGACTATAAATATGCATTTATGGTTTAATCTGAGGTTCTAACGAATTCATTTGATTCCCTATCCTTGCCTTTGTAAATGAGTGTATATTTAATTTTACTCGTATAACGGTTTAATAATCTATTTAAGTGTGTATACGTAGCTATCTTTTTGTTTTTAATGCATTTTTGTATGGTTGTATCTATATTTTTGTTGTGGTATATAATTGTTTTACAATAAAGCCTGAGGCACATTTATGATTTATTTTCTTTACATTTTTAAAAACATCTGGTCACAGAAGCGGAATCATGTTTAAAAACAAAAATAGGTTAGCGGTAATGTTTTACTTTGTTTTACAAACAAATTAACATTCATTTGCAATGTGAATTACGAATAAGAAGATTTAAGGCTAAACTTTGTTCAAAGCGCTAAAACGAAAATAAAGACTTTAGTAAACTGGGCACAAGAAACGACATTTCAACGAGAAATTCAGGCATTAGAAGACTCGAATTACACATGTGCGAAATTCATTTGCAGGACAACTAAAGTACTAAGCGCAGATCGGACCGAGCAACGCGAATTAAACAAATACAGTAAACAGTTATAACAAACAAACACTTACAACTAATAGAAGAATTAAACGTTTTCAAGATAGACAGATAAAGATATAGTGTAACAAATAGAATATGTCGATCGGAGTTGGATAAGAAAAATCAAAGGACTACACCTAGGAGCCCAACCAGTCGATGAACAATTGACGAAGCTCGTTATTCTCGATACCTTACAACACCATACAAACACACATTTAAATTTGACAATTTTGAACTGAGACTGGCTCCCTGCGACCCACTTTAAAATCCGCGTGGAAATCCCTCTAGAAATATATAGATATATATACTTATATATGTACAACCGAGGATCGCAGGAAGACAAACTCGTCGAGCGCCGAGGTTTGGTTCTATAGTTCTAGATGTACATTCGTTTACAGATACATTTTGTAAATTTGTTTCGTTTTTAAAACCGCTGCACACGTTTCCTTCATTCAGACTTTAAGTTCGTTTCATTTGTAATGTTGTTCAACAATAAAACTATGCACTACATACAGTAGGGGCAGCAACGGACTGGCTGCCCCTCCATCGTCATCAGTGTGTTAATGTTATTGTTTAGTAATTATAACAATATGCCAATTGCATACATACAACAAGGCCTGAGGGTAACGTTAGATTAAAGAAGTCGGCTCAAGCTCACACCTCTAATGATGTTGGACACTTCTGAAACCAATAAGAGGCACAGTTAAGCTGTTGATTAGTTTAAACAGGGGGAAGATAGGATTTTGTTGGGGGTTTCTTAGCTAGCGCGTGGCACGAAGAGAAAGCTCATGTTCGGGGGATGACAAGGGGCTTATGAACCAGTTTCTGAATTATATCGAGTTTCGGTTCATACTAGGCAAACAGAAATTCCATATACTCGGAACAGGAACAATAATAAAGGACTACTTAATAGATAACACACAAACTAATCAAACGAGACATCAATACGGCAGTAGGCGGATGATAGTGGGATTTACAATTGGTCCACATGCTGGAGCAGGCAGGCCACCACATTGGCATCCTCTTTTGCAGCTGACTGAACCTCGTTCTCCTCCACCGCATCCGGCTCCTGCTGCTCTGATATTTCGATCTCCCCCTGGGCTTTCTCTTCATGCAAATTCTAAAAATCGTCGAGTATGCCTGTGACACCAATCATGGCCTCAACCACATCGGCACTGCTCGGAGCACTGTCGTCGATGAGGGTGTCCGTGCTCAGTGCCAGCGTAGGATCCGTCGGAACACCTCCGCCTGCAAAGGCAGATGAAGGTAAGCTATCGATGGTGTTGCCATTTATGAGGAAATCGCGGTGCACCTCCGCCGGACTGTATCGGAAACGTTGAGTTGCAATGGGCGTCGTTGGCATAGACTTGGATATGTCCAGTGAATTGCGGGCACTGTAGGAGTGTGCGTAACCCAGCTGACTGTTATTGGCCGTAGATCCTTCCCAATTAAACGAGTCAGAGATGGTG
Organism: Drosophila simulans; assembly: GCF_016746395.2. NCBI lineage: Eukaryota > Metazoa > Arthropoda > Insecta > Diptera > Drosophilidae > Drosophila > Drosophila simulans. The sequence goes on from NC_052523.2 coordinate 2,927,944, forward strand.
AAGAAGCCATTTCCGACGCCACAGTTGCCTCCATTTCCAATTCCCATGACACCTCCTCCGCTGGACGCTGCACCGCCGCCGCCATTCAACGATGTGAGGCTGTTTTGCTGTTGATGTGGCAGTGGCGTTGAGGGCACTGATCGCGAAACAATTCCCGCAGAACCGCCACTACTGTAACCGGAAGATGAGCCCGCCGAGGAGCTGCATGTTGTTGCTGTGTGCTGGGTTATGCTGTTAAACTTTCTGGTGAAATTCGCGGAGAGAAGCGAGTCTACTTCCACTTCCTCGTACAGTAATCCTGATTCTTTCAGAGGCGCAGACTGCTGACTGTTGCTGTTCTCCGAGTAGAAGTTCAAGCTTGGCGATTGTTGGCTGCCTCTTCGTTGCAATTGGGACAACGGCACCGATTGTGAGCGCTGCATCTCCGACGTATCTAATTCATTTTCTCCCGTGAGCGCCAGACTCGTCTCCAGATCCATTGAGTTCTGATTGACCAGCGGATCAGCACTGTGGCTGCTGTCTGCAAAGCTGGATGTATTGCCGCCTCCTAGCGACCAGTTTCTACACATCCATTGGGGAAGAATCGATGGACTCGGTGGCGCGGAGGCAGACGTGCTTGTAGGGTAGCTGTACACATAGCCTCGACCCTTGCGATGAGCCCCTATCATGGGATCGCGGTTGTCGCAGTCAAGTGATTGCTGCTTGCTCAACAAGTTGGGTCTTTGCTTCATCCGAGTCAGGCCGGGACTAGCGAAGCAATTTTGACTGGGATTCGCCGACCCTGTGGCTGTTGGTGTAGTCACTGATCCATTGGTGTTTGGTGAAATGGGTAGGAAAATGCAGTTCTTGTTGCTACCATTGCTGGAGGCGTTGCTGAGGCTGATCTTTCTCTTGTTGTTGCTGATAAGCGGCAGCTGCTTGGAACGCTGCAACTGCAGGTTCTGATGCTGGTGCTGCTGTTGATGCTTTTTTGACATTAGGGCCAGAGACGCTGAGGCAGAACCCACTCCTGCCTGTGCGGGCAACATCGAAGGTGCCGGCACCGGCGCCAGCATCGCTGCTGCAGCGGCGACGACTGCTGCTCCGCGTCCGGGGGCGGGCATCGCCTCCGGCGCAGAGCCCATCGTCGGTGGCTCTTGTGGATTCTTGTTCTGTTCGGCAGCATCCAAGGAATTCAGTTGTTTTTCCTCAGCGTCTCCCATCTGAAAATATTGGAGCAGCTCGTTGTCGGGCTCCTCGGAGTTCTCCTCGTCCTCGCCAGGTAGAAAGTAGTCATCCAGCTCGTGCTTGTCCATGTTACAGATACTTATCACTCGCTCCCTGGGCAGTCCCAGATTCTCTGGCAGTCCTGAGTCTTCGGCGGCTGCCAAAGCAGCATTTTCCGCTGCCATCAAACGCTTGGCTCTCAGAATCATCATTTGGTTTCGGGAGGCCACCTTAGGTGTGGTGTCCACACTGCTCGACGGACTCACCGAACTGGTGCTCATCATCTGTGAGGGTGGGCCCATAGAAAGTCCAGGTCCCGGAACTGGGGATGTCCCAGAGTTCGGCGGTGGCGGTGTGGCCGAGGTCGTAGTGATCGTTGGTGGAACCAATAATCCAACACCGCTCGTTGTCCCACTGCTTGGAGAATTCGCCCAGAATCCCTTTGTCTGCTGCGCCTTCAAAACCTTCTTGCAGAAGATGTTAGAGGTGTAGTCCTCCACCTCGTCTTTTATGACGATGCCCGTGGGGGATACCTCCTGCTGGGTGAGTACTACGGCCGGCGAGCCCATCTCCAGGATTTTGGGCGTGAGGTTGCGGACAGCGCTACTGCTTCGCTGGTCTGTGGCTAGGTTCATGGGCGTTACCTGCTGTAGATAACCTATTGGAGGCTGCTGGGGATGAATGGGTGAGTCGATGATCTCCTGCTTGATCTTCATTATCTGTTCGTCGCTGGCCTCCTGGCTGCTACCCGCGTCTTGGCCAGTTACCAATTGATTGCAGCTAGATTCCGAGGATGTGGATCCCTTGCGTTTCTTTTTGCGCCGCTTTTTCAAAGGGCCAATGTCCTGTTAAGGAATACTGCATTAGGAATCTCTAATTTGGGAATATTTTGAAACTTACTGCTAAAACTCGCTTCTCCTTGGGCTCCCGAGGAGTGTATTTTTTTGTAGAAACTGTTGCATTGTTGCTCTTGATACGGGCGCTTAGATCCGCCACACTCTCCAGCTTAGTGTTTAGCAATTTTTCTGCCCAGCTGCGCACCACATCCCAGCACTCAGAGTCACCTCCTGTCGATGGTAAGCCACCCAAACTGGAGGCACTAGTTAGCTGACTGTGGTCCGAATTGGAATCACTTGCTAAGATCTGTTCCGTCTTGCACAGCTGCGGCAGTTGCGGGGGCGTCAACTTGGTCGTTTTCCGCATCGCCGCATAACAATAGCGAGAGTTTCCACGCGTTCCTAATCTCCGGGGACGAACGCCCGGAAATACCTGCTTCATCACCTTGCCGAAGTCTGCTGTGGACAGAGGTTTGATGCTGAGCCGTTCGCAATAAGCTCTATAAATGAATGGTGAAACCAAGTATTACTTTTTTGTAGGGCTATTCTAAAAATACTGCTAGTAATAGTATTTTTGTTTATATTTAGACTTTCCAACCAAGAGAAAGAAAATGAATGAAATACATTTTCACTGTTACCGTCTTCGTTTCAGTAATGCTCCAAATAAGAATGAAAAGAACTCACATATAATCATTGTACACATCCTGTTTTGGTATGGACACCTGTGCATCGTGCTCCAGATGGGAACGCACCCAATTGATGGTATGGTTAATCTCGGAGCGCGTTCCCAGTGGATTTTGTGGCTGCCTCAGCGGATCGGTGTCTGCGCACTCGCCAGGCAAGCGAAGATAGAGGAATAGCTTCTCAATGGGCTTTAGTCCCGAGACGCGCTCTAGGATCTGTGAAATCTGCAGCTTCGCATTGTCGCTGAACGGGAAGACGCACACGAATTAGCCAGGATAAACATAAGATTCTTCAGGCAATACTTACTCCAAGCTGGTCTCAATCACCTGCAGCACCCTTCTCATCTTCTCCTCGCTGGGCACTGATCCCGCTGAGTTGGAGTTGCTTAAAGCATTCATTACGTTTTCAGCAATGGTGGAGTTTATCACTCCACTGGCCGCTGGCACGCCCTCGTTCGGATGCCGTGGCCCAGCTATTGTCGGGGCGGAAGGAGCAGCTGTCACTGGAGTTGTGGTGACTGGTACTGACGCCGATGGCACTCCCGCTGTTGCTCCGCCCATGGCGTGCATGATCTTGCCCAGACCCAGTTGCTGGGCTGTGCTAAAGTTGAAGGCATTGGCAAAGGCCAGGCCAGCAGCATTTGCAGTTGCCGTGGCAAAGGGATTCGGAGTAAGCACGGAAGTGGAGACACCTCCACTGGCGCTGGCGGCATTGGAAAACGGAGGCGGCACAAAGCCGCTGGGCGTGGCTACAGGTACAGGTACATGGGTGTGACTCGTGGGCGAGATCTGGGCGGAGGCAGGTGCTCCGCCGACAGGGCCCACGGGCGTAATGGTCAAAGGGGAGCCCTTGGCATGGATAGCAGGTCCTTGAAATCTGGTTGCGCTGTAGACTATGTCCGCGGGCTGTAGACTGCAGTTCCCATAGGGATTGGCGTTGGGTTTCTGGAGTGGTAGTGCCACGGGGATCGGTTGAGGTATGGGAATGGAATTGGAGACTGGTGCTGTTGTTGCTGCTGGCGCCGCTGATTTCGTCCACTGCGCACCCAGCTGGCCGTGCTTCTCGGACATGTTAGGTGCTAGTGCTAGCGGCGCCTCCGTTTCCCTCCGCCTGCTGCTGCTCCTTCGCTGTTGTCTGCCTGCTGTGGTTTCTGGCCAAGATTAAGGGCGCTTCCGCTGGCAGGTTACGTAGGTGGCTGCCTGTGTGAGTGCTGGACTGCGTTCTATTGAGTGTGTGTGTGCCTTAGGAGATGGAGATTGCCGAGTCGATAACTGGCGCGACGAACATTTTGACGGCAGCGACGGACGAAGATACGGATGCCAGATAAAGTTGCTTTCCCATTTTCCCGTCAGGCGGGAGTGCGCGGGGCGTGGGACGTGAAAGTGCGTGGCGTTCTTTACTGCCAACGAGCATGCGATTTTCCCAGATACGCACCGATTGAACCGAAATAATCCATTTTTTAACGAGAGATAAGAAAATATCTTGCGTTCTGCGTCTCGAAAAATATGTGGCGTTGCCAGACTGCTGCATTGAGAAATGTGCTTTTTTTGCCAGAGCTTTCGGATGTAAACACGGTGTTGTATTTGCGATTTCGCTTAAATAAATGAGTGAATTACTAATAATTTTTATTCATTTTGCTGGTTCACCATACGCAATGTTCGCTTATTTATGATAAGCATGCAACGTTCGCCTTTTAGTGATCGTGCTGTTATCGTTATCGTTACAAGTCAAAAAAAGTGAACCATAGAACTGGTTCCTAGCTAAATTTAATCGCTATACATAATATTTTTTATTTAAGATAAGGCAAATTTAAACGCATTTGTCGTTTCTATAAATAATATTTAATGTAAGTCGTTGGTATTTGTATGATCGAATTCTCTACTCTATATAGATATATGTATATATAAAAGATATAGATATATATATATATATATATATATATGTTTTCACAAAGTATTTTTGAATTATTAATATTTTATTTCTGTTTTTACAAGTTGTTTGTGTTTTTAGGCACACTGCGGAATAGACAATTTTCCTTTATTTGTATACGTTGTATTATTTATATACGTTGGGTTTTTTAAACTCATTTGAAATAAATTCTAAATTAAATATATCTGTTATCGGTTAGCAACGGTTAAAAGAACAATTTTTTCCAAAATATTTAATATGCAAAATAAATTGTCATAAGCAACAAACATGTATTTTAGATTTTTAACTAAAAATCTAACTTATTTAATCCGCTTCCCGGAACCAGCGAAATGAACCACATCGTGTCCGCCGATGCTATGCAGCCCTGGTAAGGAAAATGGCGATGTCTTTGCGTTTCTTTTTTCAGTCGCTTTACACAACACTTTAGCAACACAAATTTTAACACTAAAATACTACGCGAGCGGTTTTTTAATTTAAATTTCGAGCAGGATTCCAGAATGCGCGTCGAGCTTACCCCACAGACGTGCCGGGTCTGCCTGGAGCCCAGTGAGCGACTGCAGCGCCTAGACGAGATCCGCGAGGAAGGCGAGGAGTCGCCGAACGAGATGTTGATTCAACTTTTGGGAGTCTCCTACAGCAATGTAAGTGAATCGCTAATCGCAATGCGAACTGACCATTCATCCATCCATCCATCCTGCAGCTGAACGACAGAGAACACATACCCGATGGCATCTGCAGGTCCTGCAAGGTGGAACTCAACATGGCCTACCAGTTTCGCGAGAAGGCGCTGCGCAAGCAGATGGAGATCGAGGAGTACTGCCGTGAAGTGGGCTTGCTGGACGAATCAGATGTGATGATGATCAAGGAGGAGGACGGCTCGCAGCAGCACTGCGACGAGGATATGTACATCGTGGAGGAGACCACCACCGGGGAAGAGGAGCACCAGGAAGAAAAGGGGCAGGAGGAGTACTTGGAGGTGGACACCAGCGATCAGCAGGAGTGCATTGGCGACACCATCGAGTACTTGGAGGACAACTACACCATCGAGATGAGCTCCGATCAGACCGAGATCGTGCTTGAGACTGAGAAGCAGTTCGAAGAGACACCGTCGCAGCAGTTGGCGCTGCAGGAGGCGGCCAAGGCAAGCCTGAAGGCCGGGCGCGGCCGGGTCCGTCGTGGATTAAACTCCCTAACAACTTCGGACGGCACTGAGAAGGGCGGCTATATCTGCGACGTCTGCGGAAACTTTTACGAAAAGCGCGGCCGGATGATGGAGCATCGCAGACGCCACGACGGCATCTGCCAATATACTTGCGAGTAAGTGCAGTCGGTAAATTTGAAGTTAAATCGCTAACCCGACTCCCGCCTTCACAGACTGTGCGATGCCAAGTTCCAGGTGCGCGAGCAGCTGAGGAAGCACATGTACTCCCACACGGGCAGCAAACCATATAAGTGCAGCTTCTGCAGTCGTCAATTCTTCTACGAAAGTGTTCTCAAGTCTCATGAAAAGTGAGTAGAAATGGAGAAGCCTCAAAATGGGCCAGACATAACTAATTTTATTCCTCCGATCAGTGTTCACCGTGGCATCAAGCCCTACGTGTGCAAGGTGTGCGACAAAGCGTTCGCCTACGCTCACTCCCTGACCAAGCACGAGCTCATCCACTCGGACATCAAACTGTACCGCTGCGAATATTGCAACAAGGACTTCCGTCTGATGCATCACATGCGCCAGCACGAGGAGACCAAACTGCACCAGAACGCCGTAATGCTGGCCGAGAGCATGAAGTTGGAAATGGTGGCCGAGCAGGGCGGCGGGAACGAGATCCGAATTCAAGCTCACTGACGCAATCAAATCCAGTAGAGTCTACTAATAAGATATAATCCCATATAATCAGTAGTACTAGTTTAAACGCTAAGGAATAGCGTAGTTGTAAGAATAAACTTCATACGTAAATAAAGGTTATTTTTGTTAAAAGTAAAATATCAAACTTGTTTGTTTTAGCAGAATGTGCAATAAGTTAAACAATTCAATTTATTTGATAATTGCAATACATTTTTAAAACATGTTGATATAGAAAATTCTTACATTTTAATGATGTAACGCAACCGCACCATATTTTTGAAAGAAAACTGCCAATCTAGTTGTACTAGTTGGTAAAATTGTTTCAATGTTCGCAACTTGTGTGCGTGGAAAGCTATGCTGAAAATTATGCAATAAATATGGGTGGCTTCATGACGGCGTGAGTAAATAAAATGAAATTGGAAAAAACCCAATTTGCACCTAGCGCATGGAAAGCACCAACAAATGTCCAATATCAAAGGAAGTTTCAAAATTACATGACTTGAATGCGTTTTTTTTCATTGGCCGCTGTCTCCTTTTTTTTAACTCCCCCGTGTATTATACCATTTTAGTGGAAACAAAAAAAGTTCTTATGGACATGGTAAAGCCTTTCGGCCCCTGGGGCTTTGTATTTGATTACGGGTGGTGATACACTGCGAGCAAAGCTGGGTACAATTGATTAAATTTAGTAACCAAGGCGCAAGTCATGTTTTTATTCCAAAATTTGGTTAAGGAATGAAGTTTAAAACTTATTTTTTGGGATAGCGATACGTTTAGGAACATATTTTATTTTTCTTTTGAAGCTGCTATGATATTTTTCCTAGTGGCGAGAATGGGGAGTGTGGAAGCTTGGGAAAACCAATTCTAACAAATTTGCACGCGATTTGACATGTCGAATCCATAAAAGCGCTTCAAACGATTGGATTATGGGTGTGAACGTCGAGCCACAGCCGCAGTCAGCCAAAACTCAATTGCCAAATTGAGATTCGGCCCTTTTAAACTGATTACGAGCCAGTCCAGGCTATCAATTGCAAATTTATTTCCCCCGCACCAGCCGAAAAAAACCCTTTTCAGGCGCTCACCTCCGTCCTTGACCTGGCCCTGACTTTGCATTTGTGGAAATCGAGTGGGAAAGTCGGGACTTGACTCATCACGCAAGTCCCGCCACCTTTTTCTGTGGCTAACAAATCAGCAAGTTTACGAGCTGAATTGCAAATTCCGCGTTGGAAAATCCCAACGACTTCTTGCTTACGAAGCAGGTGAAAAGTCGAAGAACTTTGTTTAAGCAAAAGCAAAAGTATTAACAAATAATTTAAGAAAGTGCCTGACCGGTTGACAAACTATTGTAAACAATTCAAAAGCTTTGCCAAAGAGTTATGCTTGATTCGAAATAATTCAAAGAGATAAGACAGCAATTCTTAAGAAGTACGAAATGACAGTATGTTTTTGAATTGTTTTTGAATTTTCCAGTTTTTGTGTCAATGCAAAGAAGTGGTTAAGGCGAAAGTTGGGAGTCCGCCTCGGAGCCACTCGTCCATTTTCCACAGTCACTTTCGCTCGCTCCCATCGAATATTCTGCATAATTCATGTATTTTATTTAAAGAAGATGCAAACCAAGAACACCCCCATTTCCAGGCCCCACTCAGCCCACTCGTTCAAAACTGGGGCAGTGCTTGTCAAATGGCAGCTGTAAACTAAATGCTTTATATTCATTTATTCCGGAGCATAAACAATGTGAACATCCTCGACAAACCGGAAGACTTGATGAGCTCCTTGTGCCTGGATATGTGCATGCTATGTATGTATGTATGAATGAATGTACATTCTCGTATGCGGTGCAGCACTGAGTGTGTGTGTAAGTTAGCATAATGTCGTGATGCCATGGTTAATGCATGTGCAACAGGATGCTCTTCCATTTGCGGTTGCCTCATCCGAGGAAATTAGTTGCTCATAGTCGAAGCATCCGCCAAAGAACGAGGATGTGAGTGAGAAAGCGACAACGTTTTATTCCATTGGCGAATTAAACAATGAAATATGTTCGATATGCAGATTAGCTGTAATTACCCCGCAGTTCCACAACTCATCGCTACGAAAAAACATCACAAAATCATCGGCCACGCCAGCACAACCGACGCTCTTCCGGCTCTCTCGCGCGCGATCTCTCTCCTCAAAAGAAACGGAACATGCAAAGACAAAAAATGTATGTTGTTAAAAGTAACGGGGACAAGCAATAGGGAAAAAACAATAAAAAAAATGGATTAACGGATTCCATTGGCGTGCCCATTGCACACGCCCTTTTTGGCGGCAAGATACTTTGAGAAGCAGACACAATTTGAATTGAGTGCTAGTGTTTAAGAAATTGGTAAGAATTTTCACATTAAATTGATTAATCCAGGTAATTCGAGGCAATGGATTCCTTGATGTTAGCTTCATGATGCCTTAATGATTCCTTAATGTTACATCGATGATACGTTGATGTATAGGCAACGAAAAATCTATGAAAATTTCTCTCTTCAATAATGAGTTGGGATTAACTGATTAAAAAACGGTGAAAAAGCGAAGAATAAGAAGATGATATACCCGTTAAAATTCACTTGAAAAGCGCAGAATAAAATCGATAAATTTGCGCTCTTTTAGCGGTGTTTGTGTTTTTTTTTTTCATATTGATGATTGCTGAAGTGATGATCATCACTTGTTTTTTTTTTTTTTAATTGAGCGATGATTAAGCGCTCGAAGACTTTGTTGATCGGTTATTCATCGATAAAAATTTGATGGATGGAACTGCAGGGTAATTTAAGGCAAATAGTTTTCATATGTCCATATTGCGTCGATCGAGTGATCAGTGAGAGATATATATTTTTAAACCCGTTAATCGTATAGTAAAATGCTATACTAGATTCGTTGAAAAGTATGTAATTTCCTATATTTTATCATAAGATGGGTGTGTTTAGTATTATAACACTTTATGACTAACACCAACGAAGGTCCTTTTTATTTACTTTTCGGCTAATATTATGACAGAAAAATATAGTGGTCCTATCCTATCTATACTACTTTTGGGAAAGTTTCAAGTTTACTCTGATATAAATAATAGTATTAAACGGACGCAGGTGCTCATTTTCTGTGCGGTGGATTTTTGATAATATGAATTCATTTTTAATTGAACTTTTCACAATTCGCTGATCAAATAATCGAAATGCAATTCAAATTGTTTCAAGTACTAATCGCATCCTTGACAAATACTATCCTTTGAATGGAGAAACCCATTTAAATGCCGAGAAATCCCCTTTAATGTAGCGCAACATACAAGTTAATCTTTTCCTTTGTGGAAATTAAACGAGTCCAATTTGCGAGGTTGACCTTTTATTTCGGATTCAAATTAAGAACTAAACATTGAGAATTAGAGTAAGCCCTAAGTAAGCTGTGGGTGTCTGGCAGAGGCGTCGGCAGAACGTTGTCGTCGTCGCTGATGGCGTGATCGGCAGCTAGGCGGAGCATTGGAGTGATTTGAACTCGATTGAACTGGATCGAATTGCAATCTCTGCAATTTCGGTGTTGCGTGGGTTCGTCGCGGCGGATGTTTATAATATTGTTGATTTAGGATTTTTGAACTCTTGTATTTCTTAGAATACTTTGTTGCACAATTCTTGCAGGAAAAGTACTAAGGGTTCATTGTATCGGCCGTCGAGAGGAGTAACAAAAGTTTCTGTTGTTAACTCTCCCCCCTCAGGATCCTACTTGTCCTCAAGTGGGTGTTAGAAATAGGGAATATTGTTGAATTCGGGCTGTATCGGCCTTGGCTTAAATTTACTATTAAGCGTGGGAGGCTCTTGTTGAATTTGAATGGTTACTTTCTCTCTGGGCTTAAAGTGGATTTTGGAGATTATTGAAAGAAGTATGACGGTGCCCAGTAAGCACAAGATCGCGATGCGGTTTATGGTAGAGTGTGTTGTTACGTTATTTAAGTGCTTTGTGTTTTTGATGTTGAGGGCCTCCAGTGATTCCAATGACAAAATTTTTAACCTCTCCACTTCTATGGGTGACATTTGAATTATTGGTGTTCCGGGTTTTAGGATAGATTTTTCTTTATTGTTGAATTGCTTGCTATTTATTTGAACGGTATCGTTCCAGAAATGAACCAGGTATGTTCCTTTTAGATTGTAAGTTATGTTGTTGTGTATTAAGTTGCCGGTGTAGTTGTTAAGTAATATTAAGCTGCCATCGATCTCCTCTATTTTCTGAATATGTTCTGCATTACTGAAGTCACACAGCGCTTCCTTTCCCTCAATTAACTTAGCAATACATTTTGTTTGTTTTAGATTTACAGTGTTTTCTTTTTTACATATTTTTAAGTAATTGGATATTTTACAATTTTTGGGTACATTAATGATTTCTTTTTGCGCTATGAATATTTCATTCGTTTCTAAGTGTACAATAAAGTTATTTTTTATAACGGGTTTTATCAACATATCTTGATAGGTAGTGGGGTCTAGTTCTGGTATTTTGATGATATAGATAATCGCTGTTTTATTATGTAATACTGAAACATCAACAAATTCTAGCATTTCTTCGATTGATAAAGAGGTAATATTGTTTTTTTGAAATATTTTATTTACTTCATTTAGTTCAAATTCGTTTAAAAGGAGTGTGTTAATTACGTTAATTTTTGCCCATTGAATGGCATATTTAATGTTTACAATTTCTTCTTTTATCAATCTGACCTGATTTTGCAGACTCGTTGCTATTTCATTGTTAAAATTGTTATCCTTTTTTATTGAGTTCGTAAGCATATTTGAGATTGTTGTTAAATTATTGATTCTACTTTGCAGTTGTTTATTAACTATTACCTGATCGTTATTGTTAGTTATAAGGCTATTTAAATTATTTTCGATCATAGTTAAGTCGTCATGATCCGGATTTCCTGCCACAAATTTCCAAGCGGAACCAATCCAATTGATTGATCGAGCTTTGCGATATTTTGAGGTCAGAGTACTTAATGCGGTAAATGCCTGAGCTATTTCGTGTGTTAGTGTATGGTAGAGGTAGCTTCCGTTTAAGTCATTAATTGTGTGTTCTCGTATTTTGTACAATTCTGTTTCTAGCTGTTCTAGGTCTATTAGATGGATTAATTTAGTTGATGATATTTGTAGTTTCCCTAATCCTTTGTACACTGAGACGGTTTGAGCGTCGGTGTAATTAGTGATTTCCATGTTTGCCAATGCTAATGGCAGAAGCATTAAAAATAAGAAAATCCTGTAATGGGGAAAAGGAGAAGAAGAAAAATCATTTATTCAGTGAACGAATTAATTTTTTTCGGGTATAGGCCGATCCCTCACGATCGGATCGATACCCGCAAACGGACAAAAATACTGAGTTAGAGGGTATTATTACTCTTGTTTTATGTTACTCTTGTGAACGATTCTTCCTGTTTCTGTGATAATAGTTGTATGTCTATTTTCTTTTACTGTTTCTTTCTTGTACCGTGGGGAAAGTTTAGAACCTAGTCTTGTGTTTTGCTTTATAAACACTATTTGCCCTGGCTCATAGTCTTTGATCTTATTGCGTTTTTCATTATGGTTTTTTAAGTCTGTTGCTTGTTTTGATTTCAGTTTTTCAATGTTATCTTGTCTGCTTTTGTCATATTCTCCTGGGTCAGTGGTTATATTTCTGCCAAAAAATATTTCTAATGGACGCTTTTTCGTTACAGAGTGAATTGTGAAGTTGTATTCGTAGACAGCTGAATCTAATAGTTCTTCAAAAGTTCGGTGTACCTGTTTAGTTTTTAAGCATCTCATAATTTCAGCGAGGGTAGAATGAAACCGTTCTATTTGTCCGTTTACGGAACTTTTATAAGGGGGTGCTTTAAAAATTTGTATGCCCAGCTGGTCTCTCATCATAAAAGTTATTGTAGCGGAATTAAAAGATTTTTCATTATCCATTACGACGTATTTTGGTACGCCAAAATAGAATAGGATGTCATGTAAGGGTTTTCTTATGTCTTCTATTGATTTTGAATTTATTAATTTAGCTTGCGCAAGTTTAGAAAATTTGTCAATTGCCGTTAGTACCAGTTTTTTTTCTGTAGAGAAAATATCTATATGGATTGTGTGTCCCGGAAACTCAGGAATTGGAGTTTCCATTATTTCTGGGTTTGTGGGATGCCTATCATATTTTCCTTCCTTGCACACCTGACACTGTTTTACTAATGTTAAAATTTTAGATTTCATTTTGGGAAAATAGTATTTTTCGGATAATTGGATTTTATTCTCTTCAGCATTTCTATGTGCCCTATTATGAGTTTTAAGGATAAGTTCGTCTTGATCTGTTTCATTAACTATGTCTTCTACCCGGTTTTGACTAAATCTGACTTTAAAAGATCGAAAATGTTCTGGATAAATTCGTTGTATTTGGCCCATTATATCTTCTGTTGTGTGAATGCCATTAATGACTGTGGGATAAAGATGTTTTCTTAAAATTTGTATTAAATCATCGTCTGAGTATGTTGGCTGCGATACTGTATGCCTATGGAATGTGGGAAATGGAAGGGTAAATTTATAGTCAGGTGGCTCTTCTTTAAGTATAAAAATTTGGTTTTTAAAAACATTAATCGGAGATTCAACATTTGATATCAAATTGTGGCTAGAACTTTGAGTGCTATGTTGAGTTGCTGTCAATGAATTAATTTCAACTTGTCTTGGTGCCCTCGATAGTGCGTCTGCTACTACATTTTCTTTCCCTGGCTTGTAGAGCAATTCTTTATTATATTCATCCAAATAAGACTTCCACCTTCTAATAGCTATCCCACCTTTCCAATTGCAATCGTGCGTAAGTGGTTCGTGATCGGTATAGATTTTGACCTTTGAACCACCGTAAAGATATCCCTTGAAGAAATTAACAGCCCAATGTATTGCTAACATTTCTTTCTTTGCCGTTTCGTATTGTTCTTCAGTTTTGGAAAGTGTTCTAGATATAAATGAAATCGGTCTGTTGGATTGTGATAATACTGCTCCTATCGCATAGTCAGAGGCGTCTGTCGTTAGTGTGAATTCCTTATCAAAGTCTGGGTATTGGAGTATTACATCTTTGGATATCAGTGTACTGCGCAACTGTTCGAATGCTTTTATTGCTTTATCGTCTAAGTGAATCAATTTCTTTGCCGACATTCCCTTTGAAATGCGTCCGTCTTCCCCTCTAAGCAAATCAGTCAGTGGCTTGGCCATTGTCGCATAGCCCAGTATAAACCTCCTGTAGTATCCTGATAGCCCAAGGAAGGATCTTAATTCCTTTAAGGTCTTTGGTCTCGGATAGTTAGCTATAGCTTCTACCTTTGTTGGGTTAGTCTCTATTCCTTTATCTGATATAACGAATCCTAAGAATTCTACTTTGTTCTTAAAGAACTCGCACTTGTCTAGTTGGCATTTAACGTTTGCTGCACTTAGTGTTTCGAAAATTGTTTTCAGATTTTTGCAATGAGACTCTTCGTCTTTGCTAAAAACAATAATGTCATCAATGTAAATGTAGCAAATGTTTCCTATGTGTTCTCTAAGGATGTCGTCAAGGGCGCGTTGGAATATTGAAGGGGCATTTTTTAAACCAAAGGGGAGCCTAGTAAACTCGTACTTTCCATTGTTTACGGAAAATGCTGTTTTTTCTATATCTTTCTCTTTTAATGGAATTTGGTGAAATCCGCTTTTAAGGTCTAAAACGGAAAAAAGCTTGTTATTACCTAACTGTGCAATGACTCCGTTTATGTCAGGTATAGGGTATTTGTCAGCTATTGTTACATTATTCAGTTTTCTATAATCAATGACCAGTCTATATTTTTTTACGTTGGAAGCATCCTGTTTTTTTGGAACGATCCACACAGGTGAATTATATGGGGAACGCGATGGTCGTATTATATCATTCTCTAAAAGGTCTTTAATCTGTTTGTCAACCTCAGCTTTTAAAGCCATTGGGTACTGATAAAATCTAGAGTAAACTGGTGTGTCAGTATTTATTCGTATTTCGGCTTTCACATTTGTGAGGTAGGTCAGTTTGTCATCCGGTTCGGCAAATAAGGTTGGGTAATTTTTGAGTAAGCGATTTAATTCAAATCGCTGATTGTGTGTAAGGTGATCCAACCTTGGTATTATTACATTGACTGATTCAAATTTTTTTTCTTTAATGGGAATATTCGAGCCATTTTTTAAATGCATTATTTGGTTTTTTGTGTCAATGACTGCGCCTAATTCTTTTAAGCTGTCATTGCCTAATATCGCGTCAAAAGTTTTGAGGGTTGGTAATAGGAAAAATTTAACTATTGTATTCAGATCGTTAAATAAATTGGCGTTTTTGTGATGAGTTATTTTTATATCGCCACCTACAGAGACAGCATTGAATATGGTTTTGTTTGGTAACGGGTTTGAGACATGTTTTGGTTGAATATAATTTCGATTAGAGCCGGTATCAATTAATATTTTTAAGATTTCTCCACTCCTCACCTTACATTCAAAATATGGCAGTGAAGAGTCAGTTACCCTAAAAAATTGAGATAGGAATAGTCATGCTCTGGTTCTTGGTCATTGCTGTCAATCACTTCTGTGTATTCACCAAGTGTTTGTTCATAGTCTGTCTGTTCATTTTGTTCTGCTAAAGTCTGTTCGTAATCGGCCATTGTCGGTGCTCCTTGTTCTGCCTCAGTTTGTTGTTCGATTTCAGTTTGGATATTAAAATTTCTTTGTCTTTTGGTTGGATCTGTAATAGGTATTGGGGGTCGTTTACCAGAGGCATCAAATTGAGGCCTGTTCATATAATTAATTTGCCTAGATTGAAGGCTTCTGTCCACGTCCATTGGCTCTGGTCGTGGTTGGGGTTTTGTTGCAATCGGACGAGGTGGTGGATACGGTTGGTGTGCTGGGGGTTGTGCTATCGGAGCTTGTCGGAATTGTTGCCCAAAATTATTCGGTGCTGGTCGGTATTGTGGGTGTCCAAAGTTAGCATTAAACACTCCTGCTGGCATGGGTCTGGGTGGTAGTATTGGTCTGGTTTGGTAACCCATATTATTGGGTATAGGTAGTGGGCGTGGAGGCGGCCCTTGAGGTGTGCTTCTAAAATTGTTCTGTTGAATTTTGCCCGAAGCGTGATTGATACGGTAAGTCTGGTTTTCCAACTTTAGGCACAAGTGCAAAGCAGATGGCAAGTCAGTGGGTTCTTTTATGCCCAGCAACCGGGGAAGGTCGCCACGGAGACCTCGGATAAAGGTATCTAAAGCTTTATCCCTGTACAACTTGGTCATAACCAATTCTGATTCCCTGCCCAATTCCATGCAACTTATTTTATTGAGTATTAGAGACAAATGTCTGTAAACAACTTGATGGAATTCTTCAACTGTCTGATTGGGCTTTTGGAATATTGTTGTCATTTGATATTCCAAGGTGGAAATATCTCGTTTGTCTGCGTAATGTAATGTTAAGCACTTTGAGATTGCTGCCCAGTTCAACGGGACATTATAAGAATCGAGGGCAATGTCTGCGATGCCTTTTATCTTATTTCGAATTGTGTGCAAAATACCGAAATACTTTGCTGTACCTACGGTGTGAGCATAAGTTTCTAATATTCTATCTACACTCCTTTTCCAGGAACCGAATTCAGCTGGGTCACCGGAAAAATCATGCAAAGATCTTACAATATCGGGGACTTTGTCTAAATCTTGTAAATTATGTTGATGTTCTGGATTAATACCCTGGTTCTCGACATTTGCGAAATCAAAGCTAGAGCTTTGACTTTGATGCAAGAGAGTTGGGAGTTGTTCGGCCAGAATCTGACGAACGATTTCGGCTAGTTGTTCGGGCTGTGCCATTATGTTTCTGTCTTGTTGATGTGTTTGTTGTCTTGCGACTTGTCTGTGTTGTTGAATTAGATTAGGTGCGTTAGGTTCTGTTCGGTTTATTGCCTCAGATTCTGTTTCTAAGTTGAGCACTAGTGGTCTAATTAAATTGTTGAAATTTGCCATAAGGAGAAATTTCCATTGAGGTAAAGAATTACTGTGATATCGAATAGTCAACTTGTTTAGTATGGTTACGCGTAGCTAAGTATGGTTATAGCAATAGAATCAATTATTTAAGTGTATAAAATGAATGAGGGAACAAAATATTTTAAATTGTGTCACTTAAGATTTGTTGATAGATCCGTTCAATTATTTAGTTAATTTATGTTTGATTTAAAATTTAAATAGGTCTTAATAATCAATAGTGTTTAGTAGTAAAATTTTATAGCACGTTAATATTGAAACTTACTCCTAATTTAATTATTTTATGGTAAAATTTAATCGCGTATTAAAAATTTTATTTAATTGAAATTTAAATTATGAATCATAAAAATTTTTTTTTAAACCTATTTAGTTGCGTATGAATTGTAATTTCTTTTAGTTTCGAATTTTACTTTATTTAGTTTTAGCAAAGGAACGTGATCAAAGAACTGTGTTCTGTTTAAAGTGAATTTAATTTATTTTAATTGTTGAAAACCAGTGTCTGGTTTTGCTCTTTTACCTTGGAGGGTCCCTTGGGATTCGCAAGATTGAGCTTGTTATACTGCTTTTTTTATTGGTAGTGCAGCGATATTTTATTTTATTGCTTTACGCTTATTTATTTTATTCACAAACTTTCGTCAATTTCTTTAAACACTTTCACTTTGTTTTTGCTTTTAACATATCGCTATTTTTACTTTGAATTATTTTAGTTTTCTTGACTTCTTATTACGTTTTAGGTAATCTGATTCACTTAACTCTACTTACATTGCTAACTTGATACGGCTACTCCTCCTGGTGATCCGGATGTTGTCCTTTTTACGTTGTTACTCGGGATCCTGCGATGCACACACGTAGAGGATGTTCTGCGGTCGTACCTTACAGAACACGTAGACCGCCTATGGGTTGCCTTTAGTAAATCCGCGTACCAAAGAATGCAACAGGGGTTTTTGGGACTGATGGAGTCGTACTAATGTACTAATCTGACTTAACAAGATTTCCTTCTCATCAGGTCCCTGTTCGGGCGCCAGTTAATCTTTTCCTTTGTGGAAATTAAACGAGTCCAATTTGCGAGGTTGACCTTTTATTTCGGATTCAAATTAAGAACTAAACATTGAGAATTAGAGTAAGCCCTAAGTAAGCTGTGGGTGTCTGGCAGAGGCGTCGGCAGAACGTTGTCGTCGTCGCTGATGGCGTGATCGGCAGCTAGGCGGAGCATTGGAGTGATTTGAACTCGATTGAACTGGATCGAATTGCAATCTCTGCAATTTCGGTGTTGCGTGGGTTCGTCGCGGCGGATGTTTATAATATTGTTGATTTAGGATTTTTGAACTCTTGTATTTCTTAGAATACTTTGTTGCACAATTCTTGCAGGAAAAGTACTAAGGGTTCATTGTATCGGCCGTCGAGAGGAGTAACAAAAGTTTCTGTTGTTAACTTACACGCTTGACAGCCACGCAAAAACAAGGGCAGCAATCAACGGAGGCGGGGGGAGGAGCTGGAGGAAAGGGGTCGGGATGGCAGGAAGGATGCTCCATAAACCAGGCACGCCACCGCCAATCAATAAAGCCCGAAACAACTGGCGCTCTGGAGCATCAAATATTTGTAGGTCTCGGCCAAAGTTAAGATGTGGAAAATCCCCACGAAAAAAGCCGTCGAACCATTAAAAGTAAACGCTGTGGAAAACGAACGATGTTTCCTTCAAACATGGCCCGACATTGGATGAGATTTGGCCGTAATAAACGCAAACAAATGAAATAATTTCGACTGCAAACAAAAGGGCATAAATTTATATATACATATTTACGTTTATGGCTGTATACATTATACTCGCTTTCGGCCCAAGAACTCTAGCTGCCCAAATATCTATACGTTCGCGTATCTATGTGTAATGTATTAGCGAAAAGGGCGGGGCACATGGCCATGGGGCGTGGCACGGTGGCCCAGTAGGCCTTGTCCAGTCCGCTTAGCCAAATTACGCATACGCACAGTTGTGCCGCTTGCGGGAGGCGCAATAATTCATGACACACGACACTCGGCGCACGACTCACGGATACGGATTCGGATGCGGACCCGGTCCCGGTCCCGATGAAGACATCGGCCACGTAAATTGGTTTAAGCTGACGGCAACCGACAGCCCACCCAATCTCCAAGCCCCCAGCATACCAGCCATCCAGTGGCACACCGACTTTGACCTATTGCCCGACCACGCAAAACTTGCACAGGAACGACCGGCCGAGGAGGAGGATGCTAAGGGGAAGGTGTGCAAGGGTACAGGGTAAAAAGTTGATATCTTAATATTCCCCTAATATTATGCTTCTTAATTTTCAGACATTTAATGCACATTTTCTTTAATTTCTTATGTTTATGTGTGGCTTTTTGGAGGAACATATATATCAGTTGGGATTTTCCTTAATGTAATTATTGTTTTATAAACTATAAACTATTATTTTTTCAGTGTATCTGAGCAAACAAGCAGTGGCGAATAGGGTTCTTTGGTCCTGTGGCGCTGCCTAAAAGGTTATGCCAAATTACGAGAATTTTTGAGGCTCAGCAATAACGGGCGCGTTGCTCCGTCGTCTGGAGGGGATTTCGGTCCCACCGGCTTCATCACTTCCGCTTCGGCTTCTTTCTCCCTCTCGCTTCCTCCTCTTCAGATATAAATCATTTAAATTAACAACTTTTGGTTTATTAACAGAATTTATTGGCAGCCGTTTCTGCAGCCTCAGCGTGCCGTCCGTTGTTACTCCTCGTACTGCTGCTGCTGCCGTTGAGGTGAGCACGTTTCGGGTTTCCCGCCGAAGGATGCCACCTTGCCCCCAAGGATAACGGCCGGTTGGCTCGATGATTTGTTATTTGTTAGTGAAATGATAATGGCAACAAATGAGCTTTTATTGTTCCAGTGACCGGGGCCTTAAAGCCGCGTCGTCATTGGCCCTCCGTTTCGATATAAATTCATGAAGGATAAGCCATTCAAAAGGGGATTTGCATAATTTGTTGCCGACTCCAGCCAGGAAGGACCCCCAATTTCCCATGGAGCCCCGCTCGCTTTTGCCACTTCTCTTGTTGCTCACAATACAACTCCAGTGAACAATGGAGCCGCAATTACAAAAGCTCACCAGGATGACGACCCACCAAATCACACTCAAAATTTGTTTGCTCAAAAGTGTAATTCCCTAGAAAAGCACTATCAATTACAACTTATTTGCTGATTATTCTTCTAAATTAACTTATTTGGTAAGAGCAAAGCTTGAAATATTTAAAAAATATCATTTTCATTTCCTGCAATCTACGCAGTAAACGTTAATTCCTACTTTTATTATTAATTTCATGTTTTGATCGCAAAGAAGTGCGTTTCTTCAGGTGCACGGACTCGGATTCCTTCTGCCAGAACGTCAACCTGTTCGAAGATGTTCCGAGTGAATCGGTTTACGTGCTGAATCCTTCAGGAAAATACGCTCCTTCCGCAGCTGCCTTTCGCTCCCATTAATCAGCCATTAATATTGTGTAAACCAAAACCGTTAGCAGCGTCAGATGCTTTTCACAAAATATGATTGTTTTCAGCCGGCGTTTGAAACTTAATTCTATTCAGTACGCTGGAATTCTGATTCGGTTTTTGCATTCAAATTTAAATATAAATTGACACGTGCCAGCCTTCGCAAACAATCAGGACACGCTCTCAGCCAAAAAAGGTCCGAAAGTGGGGAAATCGAATCTGCAAACAGGAGGAACAACGATGTGCACGTGTATGACTGATTATTTTGAACTCATCTTTTGGGTGGTGGCCGAGTCCTTGCTGGCGAGGTGGTTCTCACTTCCGTGTCCTTGGGCACAGCTGTGGATTTCTGCTCATGGGGTTGCAGCCAATTCAGAAGCGAAAGTGTGTTAAGTTTTCTTAGTTCTCCAGCAACGTATACCACCGAGGAAAGTCAAGCGTATTTTGTTGTAAGGTTTATTCTTGAACATGTTCCATTTCGATATTTTAAGAACCTTAAAAAATCCATTTAATTATATTGAAGAAGTGTCAGCCTGTCTTCTGTTTGTGGTAAAAATCAAAAGGCTTTACAGGCCACGTCATTTGAAAAGGAGGGAGCTAATTCAACTGGTAAATTTAAAACTCTACCCTTCTTCAAAATTCCATACACGGTGAATACTATTTTGTATTGCTATATATAATCGGACCAATAATTGAAAATCCTTAAGATATAACCTAACAGCCGCTGGCGTCTGGAATAGTGTCCACTTTTGTTAAAATCAGTTGTTTCCTTATTTGTTTAATAATAGAATGTGTCATATACACAAAATGACCTCATAAATCACACTCTAACTTAAAATTACAATTTCCCTTCAGAAAGGCATTCTTTCTTAAATAATTCATTTAGCTTAACAGAATAGTTAACTCCACATTGTGAATTCAAATCCGTTAATGATAACTTGATAAATATTTGTATCAATAAATCGCCACAATATTATTATTTTGTATTTACCCAATCGTTGCCTTAAGTTGTCCAATTGTTAAGAGTTTAATGAGCGCTGCTTGCCTTTATAAAATGGGAACGACGTTATAAAGATTAATTTCCGACAGCCAACACTTCGGTTAACTTAAATGGGACTCCGTCTGAACCCAAGCTCATTGAAAGGAAAATGATTCGTTGACCAACTTAAAGCTCGTAATGACAGACAATTTATTTTTGCGGCCTCGTGGCTGCAAATTGGACCAGTGCCACGCCCACAAATAAACTTTCCCTGGGTGGAGCAACACTGATGATGACAATCATTCCCATCGAAAAGTTGAAATCAATGTTGATGATCTCTAGGCCAGCTAAAAGTCGAAACTTCTGCATTGTTATCTATGGGATTTTGGGTTGGGGTGCGGTGATAAATGCGGCGATGGGGAGGTGGCGCCACCGAAGTGTCGCCAGCGGAGGCTTCGATGAAATGGAAAATATAAACAAAATCATTTGTCAAAACATTTCGAAACAGCTCTGCAAACGCTAGATTGTGGTCCGAAAATCGATGCTCGGAGCCTTCGATTTGCACAGAAGAAGGAGGATTTGTGAAGAAGGAAGCGGATTTGGAAGCGGAAGGACTACTGTGAGTGCGATTTTGAGTAGCTGGAGAAATATTGGTGTCAATCACTGGTGTTCGTAAACATAGGAAATCAACCCAGGATTATAATAGAAGCTGTTGTTTAAAAGTAGATTCTAAGTACTAAATTCCATACTGTTTTATTAAAAGGAAGGGATTTAGGAAATAGGTTTTATACTTTCCAATAGATTCAATTGTTAATGGTAATGCTAAAGCTCTACCTTTGCCTTTTAGTAATTCGAAAGTTTAATCAAATATTATTTTAAAAGAATTACTAAGAATGAACTGAGTTCTTTTATTATTTTTATAAGTATTCTAAATATTTTTCAGACTGTAGAAAACCAGAAACATAGTAAAAAAAACGTGAGATGGTCTGATTTTCATGGGTGTACAGTTGGCAACCTCTTCCACTGGCGTCTCCATTTTTCCTTTTCTGGTTGGGTTTGACTTGGTTTCGTGATTAGTGATAAGAGTGTATTCGTTTTTGTCCTGGTTGCCTCCTTTCCGATTTTGGTCCACCTTGTGTGAGCTCTGCTTTTCAGTTTCCTTGCCAGTCAGTCCGGTTCCCAGCATCGTTTGTCAAGCGATTTATTTCAATTATTGATGTTGATGTTGCCTCTTCCTGGTTATGTACCGAGCTAGATAAGGCAGCAGTGGTGTGGCCGAGCAAGTTGCCAGTTTGTGGGACACTTTTCCCAGTAGTTCACTGCCCTGTTTCCACATTTAAACTGACTTTTCAGCGCCGCCTTAAAGTAGGCAACTGGAGTGTGGCAATCGAAACTCGCACACAAGAGTGCAGATGGGCCAGCATATTTCCGTTTATAATTATTATTATAACAATGGCCGGGGATTTGGCCGGCGCATAATTAGTGAAATGTAAAAATTAATCAATTTCGTTATAACCCAATTATTGAAATTGCTAGCAATGCAATTAAGCCGCGTTTGCCCAAAAACGGTCAAACGACCACATTCAACGACCACTTGGTCCATGTCGCTGGCAGGACCGCCAATATAATAATAGCAAAGGCAAACAGCAGCGATATGGGATCCGATTTGGATCCAATGCGGGTCGAGTGCTGGTGCATCCGCATCCATACGTGGACTATATATATGTACATATATGTTCTGGCAACTAGAATCGAGAAGGGCTTCCCTGGCCCAGACAAATTTGCATTTTGTGTGATAGTAAATAGTCCAGAATGGATAAAGTTTTTCATTTGCATTATGACCAATGGCGCCCGAATAACCGACTTTTCCGCGCTAAAGATTTAATGGCTATATGTGCACACGGGGCGAGCGGAAAATGCCAAGAGTTTTCTCTCGCCATTGAGCAGAATTCCGTAATTTTGTCAGATGCCATGGCTCATTAGCAAATAAATATCTAAAATTTTGCTAAGGGAATTAAATGCCGTGAGAATAAATAGACGCATGATGTCTTTTTCGCGCTACGTTGTCAGTGTAAAATATATAAAACAGCTGTTTTTCTTTTTTGCACAAAAACAAGTAGATAGATATATAATAATTCATAATAATGAATACATTTTTCGATTGTATATGACTAATTATAACTATAATTGGTATTCGACCAACGTCGATGCATAAATGTGTGTCATTTGGTGGGCATAAGTATATACAATAAATCAGCATGTGTACATTTAAAAATAACTATATTTTGAAATTAATGTCATACAAATAAATTTAATTTTAAACAAAGTGCAATGTGCAATTAAATTCATTGACCCCAGAGTGAAAAGCAGAAAGCATTGCACTTAAATTAAATATGCAAATGTTCGATCCACATACGCGTAAAACAATGTGCCTATATAACTAAGTTAATGTATAAATTATGCGTATAAAAATATGTGTATTTTGTTTGCTGTAGCACGCTCCACGGAGTGGTTTATTTAAATGTCTGGACATTGATGCCGACACACCTATATTTGCTTCAGATACACACACATATATATGAAATGAATACATATATTTCAATGGATATTTGTGGCCACCACATACGAGCTTATGTGCTGCGGAGAATGCAAACACGTATTCAAAATATTCTGGAAGAAATGCAGCCGGCAGCGAACATTTCACAGTTGACTAAAATGTAAACACGAAGAAGTCGGAAAAAAGGAAAATCATTTTCTAAATATATACAACGGTGCTTCGGAGAGCGCAATGCGGGAGGAAAATGAGCGAGAGTGGAAAAGCGTTGGGAAAAGCCGAGAACAAAGAGCAATGCATTGGTCATTCGTTTGATTTCAAGTGATTTTCAAATTCTATAGGCTGAAGTCATAAAAAAGCTTATGCGAACAATTGAATACCCTTTTTATGCAATATGAATTAATTGATCACTACTACCGATACAAATCTAAATCTAATTATACTTAATCACTCAAAGTATACTTGACCATGAAAATTGTAATCAATTTAACTAGACACAAACATAGTTATCTAATAGACAGTCAAACCATTTAATTTTAACAATCTTCAATTAGATCAGAAGATTTCTAGACGTTCTCCAATCCATGATCCCTGCCTGAGTAGTAGGGTGTAGAATCCGTGTATAAATAAATTGTGTGTAGGTTTTCCCGAACGGCAACGGCAACAGCTGCATAGCTTTTGGAAAATTGGGAAAGCCACTCGCGAGTTTTCCGCTGGCGGCGATCAGTGTGCGAGAGTGCGTCGACGAGCGAGGACACAGAACCAGAAGCCAAGGAAATCAGAGGAAAACGTATCCGGCGGGAGAAGAAGAACCAACGGGAAAGCTGTAGCCAAGTGAAAGTGTGAGGAGATATTAATAGAAGGCCACGTCGCACACATATATCCGAGCAGCGGATAAATATACAGACCGTTCATAGGCGGTCCGTGAGATACACACCCGGAGGAGAGACGGAAACCAGGATGACGGACGTGCCGGAGCCCGTGCGCAAGTGCGCCAGCCTGTTGAAGGGCACGAAGAGCGACACTGAAAAATTCGCCGCCCTCTTTATGGTCACCAAGCTGGTCAAGGGCAAGGACTGCAATGCGGCGGGCAAGAAGCTGCTCTTCGAGGCCATAGGGTTTCCCTTCCTCAAGAAGCTGCTGGTGTCCAAGGATCTGCCCAACGATTGCCCGCCGTTAGTTTACAAGAGTGTCGCTCTCTCGATCCTCACGTGCTTTTGCCAGGAGGAGGAGTTGGCCACCCATAAGGACATCATCGACGCCATACCCACGCTCCTGGAAATCGTTGAGCAGGCCGATGACGAGGACTACGAGGATAACCTAATCGTGGTCAGCGAGGCGTACAGTTGCCTCAAGAGCATCGCCAGCCATGAGCCTGGTCAGCAGGCCCTTCTGGCTACCGGAGCCATCCCGAAGATGTCTCAGATCTACTCCGCCCAGAGTTTCCAGACCGATGAGGCCTTGCACCTGATTGTGCTGCTCGTTAAGCAGTTTGGAGTGGTATCCTGGCCCGAGGATCCCACTGCCTTCCATGCTCTGATCCAGAGGATCGCTTTGGACATGGAAACCGACGACACGGAGAGAAAGTACGAGCTCTGCCGTATCCTGGCTGATATCCTTATCACCTGCCGTCGTGAGATTGTGATCAATTCTCTGGAGGGCCAGATCTGGCCGGAGAGCTTGTTCAAGGGCTGTGGCGATATTCTGAAGGCCAAGATTGGTCCCAAACAAAGGGATCCTGCACTGCATCTGATAGCCACCACCTTGCAGGTGCTGGGCATTCAATGGGCCTTCATGGACGAGCAGAAGACTTTCTTCCTGCAGCTCCTCCAACTGGGAGCCATCGAGGTACGCATGCAGATGGATGAGAAAAAACTGGAAACCACCTTCAAGCAGGCGGAGCTGCTCACCTGCTGCTTCTCCATTCTGGAGCATTGCATTGAGTATATGGCTACGGATCAGCTGGACCTAGAGCCCAAAGAGAAACAGACCACTTACACGGCTCTCAAGGGCGCCTTCAACCAGGTTCTGGCGGTTTTGACCCGTGTTAGCCAGGATAAGATCAGGGAGAGCACTAATCCCAAAGATAAGAAGTTTGTGTTTGCCATCGTGAAAGTTCTGTCCGCCTGGCTAGCCCAGGAGACAACGGCCATGAGACCGGCCATCTACAAGCTGCTGCCCTTCATGCTCAAGGTGGCCAACGAGAGTTTCCAGGAGCTAAAGACCTGGAGGGCAGGAACTAGGGAGGGCGAACCACCCATCGATGTTCTGCGTATCATGCTTCCGGCTCTGTGCCACTTTGCAGTGGAGGAGGATGCCAGGAGAGTGCTCTTCACCCACAAGCAGGACGAGGTGCTGCTGGAATCCTTGGAGTTCTACTTCAGCATTGCCCACTGGAAGAGGCCGCCAATTCCGCGTGCTGAGCGTTTGAAGCGAATGAATGAGCCCGATCCGGTTCCGACTCCGGAGCAGCAGGCGGAGATGAAGGTGGCCAGAAATGCCATAGTGGCGCTGTGCAACATTTTGATGAACTTCACCGTCTTGGAGCCAAAGAAGGCTGAGGATGGACCGACTTTCGCTAATCTGCTAAAGTTCGTGGTGGAGAATCTGCCCGAACTGAAGGATACGCCCGATAACCTGGTCATCCACGGAAACCTGGCTGTGCTGGGCCTTCTACTGCTTAAGCAGCAGTCCAAGAAGGTTAAGCAGAACGACTTCTCCATCTGTCGCTACATCCAGGCCACCATCCGTTTCCTCTGGGATGCCTACAACATCGATGAGAGCAACGATCCCACCGCCCTGGTGGTGTCCATTGCCTACAAGGGCTACTGGTCGGATCTGTCGGAGCTCTGGTTCCTGGGCATGCAGACCATGTGCGGCGTGCTACCCCTGGTGCCATGGCTCTCCGAGTTCGCCCTGGAGTCCGGCTGGGCAGAGGGCATAGTGAAGACCCTGAAGAAGGTCAAGATCGGCACCCTGCCGGCTAACGTTAAGTCCGCGTACGAGGACTTCCTGTCCCAACTAGTGGACGTGAACGGCGATGTCCAGGCGGTGCTCAAGAAGGCCGATGCCCTGCGGGTCTGCCGCAATCACAGGATGATGGATCTGGGCAAGAAGCTCTTCGGCGACTAAGCCAAGCAAGGCACTCTCTGTTTCTCTAGAGGCATTTTTTGTGTGTGATTTGTGCGCCAGCGAAAAATGGAAAATATTTTGTATGGATTTTATTCTATTTTATATGCTCTATTTTAATGACTAAATACCTAAATTTATAAAAAATAAAATAAATAAACCAATTTTAAAAACACATCCGGATATAAATTTCGTTTTTCAGTTTTGGCTTCTCTCATCAAAATGTTTTACCATTCATTCGTTCTCGTTTTCGTTTGTTCGGGCCAACTCAGCGGAATTAGTTGAAACTTTTGCTTGTTTTCGTTCTTGTTGTTCGTTTTATTTTCGAACAAAAGCAATATGTACGGCCAAAACACGTCACATTCGTATATACTAGAGAAAAAATAAAACACTAGCGTTAAACAACGATGACGAGTGCAAAGGCTGACCGAAAATAATACTAATAATAAGTGAAATTTAATTAAAAACATGCAGCTAAACTTTTTGTTCGCATCGGAATGGAATGGAATGGAACGGAAGCGGCGAATTAATAATGTGCTGACGTGAAGTGACAACTTTTTTGGCCAGCAATTGTGGAGCGGGAAATGCATGTAACATTTCGGAGGACAACTCATTCGCCGTGGGATGAGTTGTGCAGATAAACCAACATAATTTTGCAAAATTAAACATTGAAGGAAAACATCGATTTCGGTAATAAACTTCCGATGCACGTTTTTTTCAGTAAAGTAATTAAAATGAAAGCATTTTAGTTTATTAGACCGGGCTTTATTAGCTTAGCACAGTTAATTAAATTAGATATTGAAAACCATCAAAACACTGTGGAATATTTGTTTATTTTCCCCAAATTACTGATTCTGACGTTTTAAAGGCTTTAATCAACGTGAAAGGCTTTTTAATTTGCAATAATATTTTTTCCAATTTAGTTGATTTAAGCCTGCAGTAACAAGGAAATGCGGAAATGTGATATCACTTTGCACATACTTCATTAAACTACTTTTAAATTAAGTTTTCCCCTCATTTTTATTTTTATCATTTATACAATACCATCAATGATGGTTCACCATTTAATTTTTATTTAAATAATTAATGCTGCTTGTTAGTATGTTCTCTTGAAAAGCCTGTCGTTAAAGGGCTTATCGGCTGGCTTTTGGATTTGCGACGACTACAGCCGCATCTGAGCGGATTTTCCCGCTGCGAGGCTAAATTGCTTGTTAGCCATGAATGAAAATAGAGCTGGAGCCGCAGAAGATGGTGAGGCAGCAGCTGCTAACCGAAGCAAAAGCCGGGCATAAATCTCCAATAAATCTTAAATACATATTGCGCCGCCTGTCGAGTTGCTCCGCTGCTGCTTCTGGCCCAAGGAATACCATACCATACATATTATGCGAAAGTATCGCTCAATCGTGCTATCTGCTATCCACTATGGGAGTCCTGCGCCCGCTCAACACCTGCCAGCCATTTCTCTTCCGTATCAGAGGGCTGGGCGATGGGCGCTGGGTTTTATTACGATATAATATTTTATTGTGTACCTTCAGATGCTCGGATATTTGGCTCTTCGCTACATTTGAGTTTCAACCCTTTTCGGCCAGGGCCACCTCACTTTTTGCTTTTTGGTCGGCAGTCCACAGAATGTGTAAATTTGCCTGAGCCGAGCCGTTTGTTGTGTTTTGTCACCGGAATTGCTTAGCTGTGCCAATTCGAAGGAGCATCGGAGGAGTGTGGGTGGGACTGGGGTGCGGTGAGGTAGGTGACCACCCGGCAGTGGCTTTGGATTTTCGGCTATTTGTGCATTTGACAAAGGTAATAAAAGGGGCCTTTGGCTTTTGAAGCATCGTCGCCTGCTTGTTGATTTTGTTGCTCTGTTTGTTCGGCTCAAAGCTATAAAATATATACAAATATATATGTATATGTGTACGGGAGAATGTGTTTTATTTTTATTTTATTTTTGTTGCTGTTTGTTTACCTCATTTTTTGGGCTAGCAAACATGCGCTGGCATTTTCCGTTTCTGTTTGTGTTCTGCGGGCTTAAATGTGTTTGCTTCTAATTAAAATTAAAAGGTTTTTTGTGGCCGACAACTGCGTGAAAGAAATTACAAATGTCAAGCGCATATCTATGACTTAAAGCACTGGTTATTAGGTGGCATTGCGGCACGGCACTCAATGATCCATTAATTCTGCCAGTGAACTCCTCAATCAGCCCCGGAGTAAGTGAAACGTCTGGGGAGAAGAGCTCATGTGGCACTGGATTCAAGAGGTTGTTGCAGCAACAAGTTGAAGGCACCTTGATTGCAATTAGTAGCATTCTACGACTTTGTTGCCACCTTAATGAAATGAAAACAAAGTTGGAAAAAAGGTAATGAAACGACGAAGCGGGCAGAAATTCATGCCAAGTCCGCACTTCATGGCAACGCTTTGAGAGGACTCGTTGACAAGGATCCCTGTCCACAAAGCAAACCTCTTAAGTTGTAAGCTTTGTTTCGCTCTGTGGGATGGGCTAAATATGTTTATACAGCCTCTGTCGGGGATCATCAGCCGGTTTTATAAAATATTAAAATTTTACTTACCTATTCGCACTATTCAGGACATTGGATAATGTTCTTGTCGTCTATATTACTAACTGTATAGTATATGTAGTATATAATGGTTCACTTTTGACCTTAATAATAATATATTATATTCAAACATCTTTCTTTTCGTACATCTTTCAACGAGAACAATTAAGGCCGCATGAACTGAGAAAACCTAAAATCAGCAAATTGTTGATAGATAATATTATTCATCAAATACTCAAATACTTTTATTGTTATTATATTATTATTTTATAGGGAATGAATAATAAAAACAGACTGACAACGAATTGCGCCAGCTTTTAACCTAAAGTCGGTTAGTGAGAATTGGATAAATTTACTGGGGCAGCTGAGAATGGTCATCGGAGGAGTTTATGCGGAAGGACTTTGCACCATTTAGCCCCTGCTTAACACCCAATAACAGTATCATGCGGATTTGATTGCCAGATTCAATTGCCACTTGTTGGTGCAAGTATCACCCGCAGCAGCAGAAGCAATTGCTAAAGTGAAAAGGGTGCGGATGATGCACGCGCAAATGCGCACCCCAAACGAAGTCTGGATCGGATTCCACCCCAAGCAATAATAATGGAATATCAAGTAAAAGCTGCTCACAAATTTCCAATTGAACGTAATGACCGACCGCGTAGGGATGGGCGTTAAAGAGTGCCCTTGGCACCTCCGTCTTCTAAGCGGCGGGGAATTGGTCTTGAAGAATTTCGAGTCCCCAGCAAATTAAAATTAATTCAGAGTCGGTGGACATCGAGGTAGCAGAAGCAGATGTTGCACTCCGAACGGGGCAAGTCATAAATTATTCAGGACACTTGTCAGCTCCAACTGGCAAGTATCCGAACAAGCAGAACAGTATCAGCAACATATGCCGCTGAAGGGGCCTTCAAACTTAATCCCGAGCAGATATCGGACGGATATCGGGTTAAGTTGCAAATTGAGTCTCTTCAAAATTTAAGCCGTGACCTTGTCGAATTGGAAACGCATGTCGCACGCTTTATAATCCCCATAAATTTGGTACGTCCCATTGAACTCGGATTATCGCATTCGGTCAGCAGGAGCAGCAGCAGCTTCGCGTTTTTTCCTGTGGGTGTTTTCAGGGGATCCTTTTATTATTTCGGGTGTTGGTAATTAAATTTGTCATCACGCTCAGCTGGCAATTGGTCGTGGGTCAACGGTCATAAAAACTGACGCCCAAAAGTAGGCAACGAAAGTCGAAGAGCGAAAGAAAGCGAATTTCACCAACGCGGCAGCGCTCTCACTCTCTTACTTTCTCTTCGCCTTTGGTGCTCCGAGCTGGAGCTTTTGTCCCAAAGCTCGCTTTGCACACATAAAAGCTCTGCGCGCGAGCCCGTTTCGGATTCTGTTTCTGTTGTTTATTTTCTTCGGCGCTGTTAATGATGCGTTAAATTTAAATGGCCATAACAATTAACGATAATTGCTATTGAAGTTATTATTGTCTTATTGTCTATGAGGATATTTTGAGTTTGAAATATTTGCATAGTTATGAACACCATTATGCTTACACTAATTGCACCCATTGCGCTTTTCCTCCTCGCTGTCTTAGTCAAAATTCGCGGCCTTCGCTTTCGGCAAGCAGGTCACTCGATAAGTGCACTTGTTGCCTTTCAATAAATAATTTTTATTACAGTTTCGGGCAGTTTGAGGTGGCACAAACAACTAATCCCCGCCAAACAAGGATTAAATTACCCAGCAATCGAAGTTCGAAACAAAGCGAAACAATTGCACTTTTTCTAGGGAGGTTTGAAGTCCTTTGGCAACGTTTATGAAACATTTTAACCCCACTGCCGCTGCTGTTCCGAATTCATTTCAATTCGATTGCCCGCCCACGCTGCGTATACGTAACACAATAAATTATCAAGTTATGTACCAAAAAAGACCGCACGTGGAAGGGCTCGAATTGTGGGAGGAGCCGTGGGTCCAGTGGGGTGGGAACTGTGCTCCTCCACCCTCCAGAAGGCAGCGTCAAAGGTTAGGTTGTGCCTCTGCCCAACTGGAAACACAATAAATACTGCAAGTGGGCGTCGTTTCTGTTTGCTCTTCGATATCAACAAGAAATTCAAATAAATGCATTTTAATGCCAGCAGCCTTAGCCGAGTGTGGACGCTTTAAAAGCTTTCAAATAGAATAATTTATTTCCTTCTCTGGAGACGACTATTCCGTAACGTGGGCGGTTGGTAGATGTGGGCGTGGGAATGGAAGTGGGCATGGCTGGGCAACATGGCGGTGGTGGGCCACCATCGATATCGCCGTACATTGATGTGTTAATTGCCGCAATTCCAAGGAGGCCAAGGAAACAGGCAATCACATAGACCAGGGTTGCCTACTCTTCACAGGAAGCACATATTTACTATGTGAAATGAAATTTTTGTATTAATTATAAAATATTCGTTTTATTAGATCAATTTACGTATTATGTAATTAGCTGACGAAAGTGTTGGCATCTCTTATATCTACTTAAGTTTGGAATGAAAGAGCCTGACAACCATATAGGCAATTTCCTTTGCCTTGCATGCACCATCACCCCCAATAATTCTTACACATTTTGTGTAAAAGTATTTTCCCTTTTCCATTTTTTCTTGCCTCTCTCGCCTTCCTGAAACAATGCATTTTATCTCGACCCTTACACATTTTATTTTTAATCTTTTCCATTCAGCTTTGACATAAGAACACACACACACACACAATTGAACGTGGAAACGCACATGGAACCAGAGGCTGAGACGCTTACTAATGGGGTGAACCAACTGTCTAAAGCGGGTTGCACTGTTTAACTGGTAAAATAGCTAGTTATGATAAAAAAGAAGCAAGTTCTAGCTTCAAATAGCAAGATATTTAAAAAAAAAATCGAAAATAAAAAGGTAAATTTAAATGGAAGTTAAGTGATTTTTTGTTAGGTGTAAGAACTTATCTGCCAACTAAAATATTAATCGAATTCAAAATTATTGTGGCCAGTTGTAAAATCTAATGGAAAGCGAATCCTAGGCTAATATTACCCCTTTAGTGCAACCCTAAACATGTCTTATAGGCAGTCCGCCTGCCGCCCCGGCATTTCCCGGCACCTTGGGCTCGGAAAGCAAGCCAGTATGCATGTCTAGGCTGGATACGATACCACAACTAAATACTTAATTTTCCTCTTTGCCGTTGCCTTTGATTCTTTTAATTTTCCATAGCATAAGGCACATTGGATGGGGCCACCAATACAGATGTACATATGCCTTGTCTGGCAGTACTTACGGCCTACGCACGCACACAAGCGCATCGAGGAGGTGTGGGGAGAATGGGGGAAATGGGGGCGGGACGTGGGAGGCGGGGTGTCTGGCCGCCTGGAAGACAGCTGTTCGGAGCTATGGGTTCGATGCGACTGCAGAATAAGTCGGTCTTTCAACGCCAGCGGACGTTGTTTGTGCTTTGTTTCCATCCCCCAGGCCATATATTACTCATACGCCGCGTGGCGCGATCAGTGGCGATGCGGAAGTGAAATTGTTTTGTGATTGAAATGTAAATAAGCAGGGCCTGCCAAAACAAATATCGTGTTTATCATTGAAAATATGTGAAAGTGCAGACCGCTGATTGACGCAGGCATCGGCGAATGCAGTGCACCCGTGACGTCTCTTTTAATAAATCAGTTTGGAGCATTTATTATTCGTTGAAAAGGCGATTTTCCCAATTTCACTGAAATTTCAATTTGAAACTGAACTCTCGAACGAAACATTTAATGGGCTTTCGCTGAACGTTCCGTGTTCGTAAACATTCGGTTTTGGGTTACAGAAAAACACAGTATTTCAAGAGTAAATAGACGGAAAGAAGCAAGACATATTGAACTGTTGACAAGCTGCCATTATTTGCACACTGGTTCAGATCGCATGGAACATGTATTGAAAAATATATATGTATGCCAGCCTCTAGCTTAGAAAAAATGTTTTGAAACTATAATTAATCTGCAGAAAGATCACAAGCTGTAGCAATGGATAACCTTTAGAAAGCTGATCGCCGACCTCTTCTTTAAAACCAAAACTCTTTGTGTATTGACCGGTTCGATTGTTTAGTCAGATGTTTTAAATAAATTACACATGCTACGGCGTAAACAAACATTCGGCATTGGAACAACTCAAGCAATTAGACATTAAAGACCATCGGAAATCGTTTCGAATTTCTCAAATTAACTGAGCGATAAAACATTTTCATTTTCATTCCATTAAAATGCAGCAGAATGTTTTCAAAATGCTTAAATTCTTGTTTGACACATTTTGACATAATATTTCAAAAGCGAGACAGTTTCAGTGCCTAATGAATGATTTATCGAGTGGGCTGCGTTCCGAAATTCGGAAATATTTATTTGGCATAATAGGACTAGCTGTCCGGCCGACTGCGGACTTTACAAACAGTATGGCTCTTGGGGCCAGGGCCAGTGCAACGTGTAGGTGTTCTGTTTGGATTTTCTCCGAATTTCACTCGATTTCCATTTGCCCAATGCTAATGTAGAAATCGCAGAATGCCCCCGAAGGGCAGCCAGGTAATATTTATCTCCAGTCCGCCCCCAATGAGCTCACATTTAATACGTGGTCGGAGGTAAACACGCACACGAATCGTATCTGCCGACATGTCTAATAGGAAATTGGCCAGAAGCGGCCAACTATTTGAGTTTCCCTCTGTTCCTATCGTAACACTAGAACGCCCGGACTTGTATAAAATAAACAGGCGAAGGTACAATAAATTGAGGCAAACTTATTAGTGTGTGTGCCCGGGCAACAAAAGTACAAGAAAATACAAATATCGAACACAATGGAAACAATAATGTGCGAAACGATTGGAAATGCGCCACACTCGCTGACGCTGTCTCCACCGACTTGACTGGCCCTCTCTGTCTCGCTGTCTCTCCGTCTATATCTCTATATCTCTGGCCCAGTCCGGTCAGCGTCCGATTCTCAGTCAGAAGCAGCCGGCTAGCCGGAGGGCCAACAACAAATCGCAGGCGCGAAAAGCAATCGATTGGAATTATCGAGCTATCGAAATAATCGCTACAAATTTCGAGATCTTCAAAGGGGATAATTTTTCTAGTTGTTGGAAGTAGTTACACAGTTACTTTGAAAACTAAAGTCTGAGAAGTGATCGAAAAGCAATCATCGTGAAATTTTGGCAGTAAATGGTTAAAGTTCAAAGTCTGACTCAACCAAATATTATTTAATTGTTGTGTAAGATAGTGCGAGTTAAAAGTGTGTGCCATTAAACGCATTTAACAAGAATGCCACATTTTATCAGAATCATTTATGATTTATCAACAATGATTTATCGTCAATAAGCACAATAATATCATCATACATCAGTGTTATAACCAATATCCTTTCTATTCCGCGTGTGTTAATCAAAATCCCAAAATATCGAAACCACTATAAATATTTCTTTTATTTTGTGTTCCAGCGGTACTGTGGCCAATGTGTTAATTCTTCGAAAGTGCCTTCGGTTCGCATCCGAGCAGGTGACAAGTGTTAAAGTGCAATGTGCTAATTATGTCACACGGGGCGTATGCGTGCTGTTGAAAGCCAATAGCAAGTGAGAGCCAAAGTAAAAGGCGCAAACGGGTAACGGAAAATCGAATAGGCGAAGATGGTGGCGAAGGAAAAGGCCTAAACGACCATTCAATACTTGTTGAATTATTAGCCGAGTGTGTGTGAGTGCGATTGTGGAAGCAAACAACAAATGTCAACTGCCAATGCCCCGAGAGTGTAAAACGAAATATGTGAAAGATACAAGCCCAGTCGCAGGGGAATCGGCATCCGGGGACAAACGAAAATGAAGTGTCAGCGCTGCTGGGATGAAATTATCAATTGGGCAAGCTGCTGTGGAAATGTGATTTATCCACCTGCCGCGGGTGAGGTGTTCTCCGAGTGTTAGCCGTGTGTTAGCCGTGTGTGCCACACGGGTGTGTGCGTGTAGACAACAAAGGGAAATAATGTCATGCATTGGCTCGACGGCATTTCTTTGGATGACAATTTAATTAGCGGACGCGCCAGCGGCAGCAACGGCGACAACAGCGACGGCAATCAGCGGAAATCAACGCAGTCGAGCTCATCGCCCACCAAAGCAAGTAGGTTGCACCTATGTACTATATTCCGACCACAGTGGCACACACCACAGCAGCAACCCAGCACCACAGTATGTACACCCCACCGCCCACGAGCTTTAATTTGCTGCCGTGAGGCACCCGAGCGTGTTTATTTGGCTTAGAGCGAGAGAGGCAAGCGCAAACTATCCACGTAATCCACATCCCCAAGGAGTGCCAGTTGCAAATTGGTTACCCCAAAGTTTTCGATCGCTAGTTGGTAGGGAGTCCCCAAATCAAAATATGGCGAAATGCACCATGTGGAACATTCGAAACGTCCCTCTGGTGGAACTCATAAAAAACCAAAACAATCATTAGTGAATATATATGATTGTTTAGCCAGAGGGGCAGCAAAATTTATGAGGCATTATGCAGCTAAATAAAAGCGGGAAAATTAATGTTTAAATGATAATGTCTTATGCAATGGTCTTAATCGGCCAACAGGATAATTCAGTCGTAGCAGTTTTTGATGGTTATTAAAAATTACTTTATGCTTGACCACTGATTATTAGGTATTTTTAAGAACGAAATATAAGATTCCATAAATAATTTTTGAAATTTATTATGCTCTTAAATAAGACTGACAAATTCGTAGACTTCGCATCCATAAGCTTGAATTTTCGTTATTTTATTGTACGAATAATGTAATGAACATAACTCGATTGGGAAAATATAAAATTCAGCAATAATTGGAATCGAATTATTCATTGTTGTATTTTTTTAATTGTTTTTTCTTTGTGCTGTACCAAACAATTTATTGGGCAGCATTGAGTATTGCTAAAAAACCTGCAGGAGCAAGAAAAATGCGAACGTATTTATAGGTCAATCGAGAAGCGCACTATCGGAAAATGAATTCCAATTAGGCCGTAAAATATACTTGAAAACGATTTTACCCAATTACCCGATTTACTCAACCCCCAATCATTAGCGGGATTCCAGCCAAATTCGTCTTTTGCGAAAATGAGGTTCAAGCAAGCTGGGAGGCAGGGAGGAAAAATGGATTGTATTCAATTTTAATTGGCCAGCAAATTATTCCAGCTGTAGCCCCCCGACCGTGTGTTTATCCGCGGATTGCTCATAATTGAGATTCAATTATTAAAAACATATTCATCATTTAGTTCGAGCAATTAGCAATGAATGAAAGGCAAATAGCAGAATCGTTTGTACATCATTCCGATTCGACTTTACGCGTATGTGGCTCATTGAACTTGTTTGTGGGTGTTTTTTTTTTCTTCAAAATTATATCCAATGAATCAATTCGGATGCTATGTTAACGATTCCCAAGCAAACTTGTGTCGGCAATTAAAATGGTCTCGCTTCCGTTACCTTGATCGTTCATCGATCATCCGCCACGAATCGCGTTTTCCGCCCAGTGTTTACCCAGTTTTCCGAAAGCCTTCAATTAGCCCAGCCGGATCGTGTGGAACCAATTCGAATTGCTTGACGCATTGATTTTATTTTGGAATTAATTCGCAGCAACAACAAATCGAAAAGTGTTGGGCGCTGTAAATCTCAGCAAAGACGGCAAATTGCTCACATATGGTAATTTAATTTGTAATTTATTGTTTACAAATTCCTCTTGCTTTCATTTAGTTTCGTCTTGTATCGCAGCGGTTCTTTGCGACGTCCGAGCATTGCAACTTGTGGCATGTTGGTATAAATAGACCCGACTCGCTCACCTTTTTGGAACGACTGCGGATGACCCAGTAAATCCACGAAGCAGCATCTTTGTCACCACAAGAGTCTAAAACATTTAACATTTTGGAGCAACGATTCGGACAGATTTATAGAAACAAATTCTTATGCGATAATGAACAAACAGAAAAACGTTTTAATAAACCTGCCACATTCCATTTTATGACATATCAAGTTACTTAATTTTTATCGATTTATGAATTTTAATACTTTTAGCTTTATGGATAATAAGCTCGGAAACGAAAAGTTAGTAAAATCTAATTCTAAAAAACGTTTAAAAATGGTTTAATACCGACTAGGTTTCAATCCCGTTGGCTTATGGGAGTCTACATTTGATATTTTTATGTTACAAAAAACGCTTGTGTTCTACCCCAAAATATATAATTTTCTTATGATTTTTGCTGTTTATACGCTTAGTATTTGAAGGCTCCAACAGGTCATTAAAATATGTTTATTTATTGATTTCACGTAAGTCCATGAGACTGAATGAGGTGCGCGGAAAGACCAATAAAATTAAAACACAATGGCCCATAAAAATAAATCTCTGTCTCCCCATTTTCATTCGCACTCGTGAGCTGGAAAATTCATACGTCGGCTAATATAAACTTTAACTGCTGCGGTGGGTCACACATCACAACTTGCAACCCAATGAGTGCAGGCATTATGTGTGTTTATGAAATCATTCCTAGTGGGTCAGTCGTCGGCAGATCCTCCGTCCGTTCGTCTGCCGTAGAGAGTGACCCACACACATCCGCACTTTTGTATCCACGGGAGGCACACTGCCCCATAATAGATCCATAAACTGCAACAGGCGGCGGCAGAAATAGACAGAAACTTGTTCATTTTGCTTATTTGTCAGAGCGTTTGCTTGTGCATTTTGTTTACTCGCCCCCGGCTCACGCACCATTTCTTTTCTCTCTCTGTATCGCGGCGTGTTCCCCTATTTTCTTACATTTTTCCATTCTTTTTGGAGTTGTCTAGCCCCGGCACAGTGCCGATCAATAGTATGCAGCCAGGGAGAGTTTTGAAATTAATTCGATGTGAGCATATAGTTAAAATTCGTTTTGCGACTAATAAAATGATTCGCATTAAAACAAATTCCATTTAATGTAGATAAGCACACGCTATGTTGATGCTAGAAATGTGAAAATGATTATAATTGTTTAAATAGTGACAATATAATGATACTTTATAGGTGAGACATTATTATGGCTTGATTTTTATTATCTAAATATAATTATATAAAATTGAAGTGTATTGCACAATTTCAGTTTAATTATCTATAAAGGGGTTTTTGACAGAAGTAAGAAATGTATT
The DNA here is from genome assembly GCF_016746395.2 of Drosophila simulans. Classification (NCBI taxonomy): domain Eukaryota; kingdom Metazoa; phylum Arthropoda; class Insecta; order Diptera; family Drosophilidae; genus Drosophila; species Drosophila simulans. Next base: position 2,966,312 of record NC_052523.2, read on the forward strand.
CATATTACGTTCCTTAAAATTTTTTTTAGGATAAACATGTTTTAAAACACCAACCTTTCGTCCGACATTAAATTTGAATGGAATTCATCTGCAAAAATCTTGTTGAGCACTAAGGAATTTTTGTAAACACAATCAATCCAATATTTGTATATCAAATTCGGTAAAAGCAATCCATTCTTATTGCCAGTGAATATATTTACGAGACCCACTGTCGGCAGACGGTTTAGCAGCTCACGCACATTCTGGCAGTTTATTGGCATGCCGTATGCTGGCCCGCTCGAATGCACCGCCCCCAGTTCCCGTTAGCCGCCCCTGTACCCCAAACCACACGCACACATAGAAAGAACAACAAATAAACTGAGGCTACGCAAAATATTTAACACGAAAAGGCAGAATACACAAAATTCAATGGTGGAGCCAAGTGGTTGCAGTTCCCAGTCGCGTGCCTCGCCGGCCACATCGTATCTGAATCTGAATCTGAATCCGTCCGAAAGAAGAAAGTATCTCTTATCCAGAGCCGTGCGTATCTGTATCTCTTCGTCACCCCCACGAACGCGTGTATATGTATATGCATCTTTCCGGCAATTCACGTACGAATATACGAATGTGTTCAAAAGTGCACCTATAAAATCACCTGGCTATCATGTTTAATGTGCTCAAGTGGCCGAAATGAGTTTATACATATCGAGTTGATAAATATTTTAACGTGCAGCTGGTTATTGGTGAATTGTTGGCGATCATAAATTATAGCGTTTATAAGAGCTTGCACAAATATTTATGAGTTCTTACTACGATACTGAGTAAGTTTATAAACGAGATCAACTCACTCCCTTCTTTTGTTTATTCGAATTGTGTATTTTGGCGAAAGATATAACATTTGCGGAATTCTCAGATTCAATCATAACCTGGGGAGTTTGTTTTCTTTCAATTGGCATCTTTTGAATTAAAATGGTATTAAAACGTGCCAGCAATATCTTTCGGGAATCTTTCGTATACCTTTCACCTTGATAAATTTACGACCCCAGCCATAAATTAGCTGAAGAGATGTATATATTCCATTATACAGGGCCCTGTGTGCCAGTTATGCAATGGACAAAGAAAATCCTTTCAATGCTGACGGAGAGAAAGGAAAACGCCTCCCAAGCGGGTGGGCACATTGGGCACTTGGGGGATGGGGGGATGAATACGGGGGAGGCCGTCAAGGAGCGAGGCTGAATTGTAACACATGTAAATATTAATGAAGGATGACAATGTGTACTTGACAACTTAATCGATAAATCAATTGCTATGCCAGATAGTGCTTCACCCCTTTTCAATAAAAATGTGTGCTCCGCTACAGTTCTTGTCTGGCCCTTTGTGGCAGCTCCCTCCACGAGGAGGTTGGGCTTGGCTGGCTGGGCTCGGTGCGTGTGTAGCATACATCCTGGCGCTGGTACATTGTGTAACCGTCCAGACATCGTCGCCGCAAAGCCATAAAGAACGGAATGTCATTGAACATCTAGATATTAAAAGGGGAATCAGTATTCCACACGACATCCCGCCGAACCCAAGACTTTCAAGGTGCCACGAAACGTATTCAAAATGCCAAAAAGTTACAAGAGTGTATTTTCACGATGGGGGAAACCCTCTAATTCTGTTTGTTCCACAAAATGTAGAGCCATAAAGTTGCTTAATATAAGTAATTAAGTGCTTGCAGTTTATTTACAAGGAGATTGATCCAACTATTGTCGTCTTCTTTTTTTTTGGCTACAACATTCGAACAAGTTTTTTAAATCCTAGTTTTTAAGTGCGTACTTTCTGGGCACAATCTTATTATTCCCAATAAAAGATTTTGCCAATGAAATGGTGTTTTAACAAAACACCTACGTATGCAGAAATTTATCTATGTCGGATTGATGCATGTGCCATATTGATAGGGGAATTAATTACAATTACGAATTACTTGTCAGATGCATCACTTTTCTAATGTGTTTGTACCCGACTGGTCAAAATTTCAATGCGCTTACACACGGCTCTTGCCTAAATAAACACGCTCTCAGCTATTTGTAAACAAAGCCAACCCAGCAAAATCAAATAGATCCTAAATAAAAACGCAAAACCAAAAAAGTGAATACACACACACACACACCCCATCCAACAAAAAAATCAAATAAGCAAGAAAATAATTTTCCATTTTCATTATTATGATTTTGTCTTTACCACTTTTTTCATTCTTTTACCTCCGCCCCCTCTTATTTTCTGTGTTGTTTCGGTTTTGTGTACATGTTTTTGTTTTACTTTATGTGTATTTTGTTTTTTGTTTGTTGGTTTTTCTTTCACATGCGGGAAAACTAATGCACGACTATGCTCCGAGAACGAAGACGTCATGCACACTATAAGCTAAACAGCAGGTAAACTTTACTACATTTTCTTTTCCTTACTAGCCGTAAGCTCTAGAATTAAGTTTATGGCCGAATAAAATCCCAAAAAGGAGGCGTGTCGTTTTTAAAAGCGATCGGAATATAAGAGAAAAAGCTGCGTGAAAAGGCTTTTCGTAGGGGAAGTATAAATGCGAGCTTTAGTGATCAGTGAAAGCTCCTTTAATAGGACATGGCTTTTAGTACGGTATTTTATAGGAAATTATTCGAAAATTTATTTTTCGAAAAGAGAAAGCTGTGTTATTTATCTGCATTTTAATTAAACGTCTTCTGTGGTGAACACCTGAATGAATATGATTGGTAGCCTATATTAACTTATCTGAACTGAGCACAACCATAATAACCACGTTCGCTTCGATCTAATGCATGGCCACCACTAAAGTTCGTGGTATCGTGGAAATGCCATAAATTCTAGACCCATTCCCGGCTGTTGAGGTACTTTCTTAGCTTACGCAAACTATTGCCTAAGCAAACAACTCGCCGAATTGAAAAGTCCAAGATTAAACTGTCGCCGTCAAATTTATGTCAAAATAAACAATAGGTACCGCGGCGGTAAATGACAGCGGCGATTAGCCTTAAAACAAATTGGCACGAGTTTGACAGAGCTGCGGGCTCCTTAAATGATATTTATGCCTCTGCCGCGCTAAGTTAACCTTTGCTAATTTTCTAATTGGCTGATAAATAAGCGGATTCACACGTCGCTTTCATATCGCACACTGAAATATTATTTATTGGCAGTGTTGGCCAGCATGTGAACTTTACATAATGAATAAAATGCAGAGAGGGGCTAGCCGGTCGAGTGGGACTTATTTTTAAAATCTTGTGCGTAGAGCACAAAAAATATGTATATATGTCCAAGATTTAATGGGATCCTCCGATGTGTGGGTGCCAGAGATAGTTTTATTTGGGCCGCCAATGTCGCGACATATTTAAATGGGGGGAGGGCATCCTGGCCGTTAATTCATCCCATCGTATCTCAATAAAATAGCTGTTTATTTAATTGAAAATGCGGTTATAGTTAATTTACTCTATCATCTGCTGCTTACCAAAGAAATAAATTAATTTCTTCTACACTCGGTTACAACATTGCCAATCCACAAAAACCAAACCAAATGCAGCATGGAATGCGATTAAGGGCTTGATTAATTTCCATTTACATCCTATGTTATTAATACCGATGCAAGTCCCCACAAAAAAAAATTGGCTCGAACGGAAATTTCATTCAACAAATAAATTTGCGAGTAAATATAATCAACGTGCTTGCAAAAAAAAAATATGTATATTAACAATATTGGCATAATTAGATGGATAATTGATTATGCAAGCATATTTGTATATGTATATACATATATTTGTACTATTTTTATGGCTAGTTTTTGTCAATCAATTACAATTAAATTTTTTTTAAGAAAAACTTAACAAAAGAAAAGCTGTCAAGTACACTGGCGAATTCGTCAATAATTGTGGTTACTTTTTTTAGAATAATAACTAAAATTCTTTTAGTTATTTTAACTAAGTAACTACAACAAAGAACGTCATTATCATTAAACCATACCTTTTTTTTTAAATTTAAATAAGCTTTCAATTGAGGTGCTTTAAATTATTTTAACTATAAAATTAATTAATAAATAATCTTAAAAAGTGGACCTCTTATTGTGCCGAGAAAAATGTTTTACTTTTCTTAGAATTATTTTAAAACTTAATCCATAATTCCATAAGGCTAAATTAATTAATTTGTTCACTTTACTTAATTAAACTTTTAATGAAATTTAATGATATGCAGCGAACGCATCATGGAAAAGATTAAGAGGCTGAAAGTCAGTGGGGCTAAATGTGTTATTTTAATCACAGTACTTTATAAATTATTGCCTAAGAGCATCTAAAGTTCGTTGTCCTTGGCATTTGTTGGCCCCCAGCTTTCTGCGCTCTTTATTCACGGGCTTTTGTTAATCATATAAACGATTCTCGACACAGCATGCGTACATTTCATTGAGAACGATGATTTGTTGTTCCTTCGATTCACTCGCCGAATTTGCTTTATGAAACTTTTTTGCTGTGCTCGCTTTTCGTTTTCATTTTTAATTTTCCTTTTAATTTGTATAAAAACCGATGCAGACAAAGCTTGTTGCTCTTGGCGGCAGCGTTCAATGCCAGTCGTCGGCGTTTGTTGTTCTAGTCGCCTGGTTTTTTGGCCAAAACTGATCTCTCCTAACTGTCAGTTTTCGGTTTACAGTCGACTCGTGCGGTTTTGCTGCGGTGAAATTGTCTTCTTTTCGGCCATTTCTCATATTGTCAAGCGGCTGGTTGTTAACAGAACCTATAATTAATTACTGAAACTAATTTGAAGTCTCCGAAAATGGTGCGCCAGTGAGATTTCCGTCGACGATTGCATAAACTTGGGAAAACCCCAGAATAGTGTGCTTACCTAGTGACGAGTGTGGTTAGATCTATTATCTACATATTTGATAAATGAAAGGCGCTAAGACAACGCGAACGCAATATGAAAGGAGCAAGAGCAAGAGCAACAAACGCTCGGAAAAGTCGGCCAAGTAAGCGAAACGTTGCCCTCGCTTTTCAGTTCGAATTTCCCTTCCATTTTAATTTCCCTTTCTCGACGCCAAATGCCAAATGCACTTTGAATTCGGGCACGGACATCTGGCCCTCGAATATTATTAAAAGTCATTAACATTTTTCTAATATTCTTACTCTTTAGTGGTCGTAAAATAAACAATATTCGCTTATGGCCAGCCGAGCTAAAAATAATTCCAGTTTGTTTATCATCGGTTCGTGTACATTGTCCAACATGATTTTACACTACAAAGTTGTATACAAAGCTCCCTAAAAATGTTTACTCATGCAAATCTATCTGCAATCTGTGTATTTTCCTTAGTGCCCGTGTATGGAAGACTTCAATAAAACTGCCATAGTTTGCTGTGCTATCGATCATCAGTTTATCGATCTTATAGTTTGGTATATTTAGAGGCAAACGTGACGTTTAAAAGCGTTTTCGAAAGTCTAAAAAATAGAACACAGAAACGAGGGCTGGGGAATAAGGAAAACAAATATCGCTAAACCACAATTTCTGAGAACTAAATAAATTTGCAGTTAGTCAGCTTAAAAATATAAAAAATAAGTCATAAAAAACAATAATTTTCACAAATTATAAGGTTTATTTTATATACTCAATAATAATATGATTTCTAAATTAATTCTTATTCAGTATGACTTTATTATATATAATAATTTTTGATAAGTTCGTTTCATACCGTAGTTAAACAATGATAGGCAAATCATACCAATTTCGGATACTTTAAAGCTTCAATCAATAAATTTTATAGCTGATTACAAAATAAGTTGCAAAGTTACAAAATATATTCAGTGAATAACAAATTCAATTAAACCGTTAACTATGATAAGCACTTACAACTATGTGATACCTGTTGGTCAGCCATTTATTGATTATTTTATATTATATTACATATTAATATCGTATTTATATTCGACAGTGCGCCCTAAAATCGAAATTTATAAAATACTTCTAATAGAGAGTATCGTACAATTTGTTGATGCTTTTCAAAATGTTCCATGAATAACTATTTATTGCCAAGGAAAAGACTTAGCCAAGTCTCTTCAGGGAGTTATGAATTTTTAGAGTTATTAAACAAAATATTTTCCATTTACTGATTTAGGCATTCAAGGGTCGTGGGATTAGTGCTTTTTAGGCCTTATAGTTACCAAGATCTCTTAGTGTTTCTTCTCCTATTTTTTTTTTTGCTTAAAATCAACCTATATATTGTACGTGTAAATATACTTCTAAGCAGATTGTATTAAAATGTTGTGATTTAAAAAAATGTCAATGTGCGATGCACATACATTTGGGCTGATTAAGGATATATGATCTGCGCCTAAAAGCCTGCAACACATTGATGAACCGTTTGAAAAGATGTTCGAAAGAGCGCTGAATACTATTCGGTGTTCGAAAAAGTATTTAAAATTAAAACACATTTTCAATTAGGCAAAATAAATGACACTTGTCTGAGTTGAGAATGGCGGGTAAATATTTGAAGACAAAAATTCTGACGCCTTATAAATACGGGGCGATGTTTTCAGATCTACGCATTCCACAATTCGTTTGGGAGACAGTCTCCCAGACAAGATATGTACGTTGAAATATATGTGTTCCTTTTTGTTCATAAATATTTTTTATGCAAGATGGCTCGAAGAGCTGAGGTCTCCGAAGCGATCGGCAGTTTGTCAAAAATTCTCAACGCAGACAGCAGTGTCATATCGCTTGGTATAAAAAACGTAAGTTATGGAAAATCTGCACAGAATCCCATTTTTATGGATCATTTGGGATTTGAATGGATCTTTTAAATGCCTAATTTGATTTGCAGAGGAAAGAGGAAGTGTGTTAAATAGTCAAGGGAAACTTTGGAATACTCTTTTTGAAGATCTCCGTGCATATTTATTTGCCTAAAGAATTCTGGTAAAAAATTCCCTAACGATTTTACGTATGCCAACAGGCGTTGATTGGATTTAATAATTTATTTATGCTTCGTTGTTGTAATTTATTGCTCTGCTGTGCTTATTTTCCTCTTCCTTGATGTTTTTTCTCTAGCAGCACCTCGAAGCGCACCAAATCGGTGATATATTTATATTTATTTTTTTCTTCAACGCCTCTTTTTTATTATTATTTATTTATACGTGGCGAGTGTTGAAAGGCCGCGGCCATATAGTCGAGGAGAACGTCTAACAATTGGTACCAATGCTGGACCTATCTGGTTCAGTTGACTTACAGCATTCGTTGAAGAACGACCCACATTTTTGGGGATTTAGATATTTCTCGGTTAAACCAAGTTGGGAAAGAGTTTGGAATGTTGATCGGCTGCCGTTCGCCATGGCAACCGCTTAGCACTCGAAGGCAATGACTAGCTTTAGTTAAACGAATAGAAGGCATTTTAGTCATATTTACTAAATTAATTTGTATCCTTTCAGATTGGACAGAAAGTCTTCGCGGGGCATGATATACGAAAATGAGGAGCTCAGGCTGCGCACCATTAATATTAATGCAGAAGTGGAACGAGGTACGCCAAATACGATAATAGCTGATCAAAAGCTGGTCAGAAGTGTACATATACCGCAGCACACAGGAAATCAAATAATCGTTAAACAAATGGCCCAAAAACAACCCGATAACAGCCAATTAAAAAGACATTAGATGGTGGCTAGGAAACCAAAATAATCCTACATAATATAGCTAGAGAAATATCTCTACACGCACCTACTCGTACATAAATATCTGCCCACCTCTTCGTGTATATCTGTCGGAATATTCATTAAAAATGTTTTCATTGCCAAAACAGAAGATAAGCGAATGTAAACAATGCGATTTGAGGTGTCTAATGGTCTGACAGCTCTGCGTGATGCCCACGTGCTGTTCTTTAGACTCGTCCAAATCCTATTGAGTCTTTTCTGCCCATTCTGGGTTCCCTATTGAGTCAAACTTATGCGTCCCCCACTTTCCAGGGCAATCGGACATCAAGCGCCTGCGGCGGGAGAATGAGCAACTGCGTCGGGAGATCTGGACCTTGCGGGACGAGTGCGATAGGCTAAACAAACGCTTCAAGGCGAAGCTCAACGAGCACGAGTTTGGTGGATGCAGGGGCAGCGGGGGCAGTGGCGGCACATGCCACGCCTACCGGTGCAGCGGCGGTGGGCGTGGGAGCGGAGGTTGTGATGCTAATAGTGATGTAAGTGCACTCTAGACTCTCAGCTTAGTTTTTCGATTCGAACTGGAAGGATTGGTTCCAAATTCCAATCATATCCTTATTTTAAAATGATTCCTTTTCCCTTAAGGACTCTGACTCATGTGATACGTGTCGCGGGGCAGACGACGGGCACTGCAGCGACGAGTGCTGCCAGGAGGGAGGATCCTGTGCGCCACCAAAGCCTCCACTACCGCCGGAGGTGCCCAGCCACCCATCCCAATCTAAGAACGAGGATGGTAACAGCACCAACCAGACCAAGGAGCCGCAGCCCATGCACTTCGATCACCTGTCCGTGGTCTCTGAGGAGACGCTGAGTAACCCGGAGCTGATGCACGTCCAGCAGCAGGAGCACCTCACGATATTCCCCCCACCAGACGCCCACGGATCGCAGAGCACGCTGCCCAGCATGATGGGACCGCTCACCCCGCTGACGCCCATCGAACTGGTGGCCAATCAGCTGAACGACCTGCAGGCTATGGTGCCACCATTGTCCTACTTTGAGAACATCCTGTCGCAGCATATGGGCGCACGAAACGCCGGTGGGTAATCCGGCGGCTTAATTAAATTCATTTAATGAACATCTTCTAACTAAATCACTTGCAGCCCAAACGCCCTCTCCGGAGTTGGGGACCAGTTCGAGCACCACCACCGGCAAGACGATGCGGCACACCAATGGGTGGGACTACAATCTGCAGTCGCCCTTCACGCAGCGCAAGTACAACGAGCCGTCGTCGCCGTCCCGCTCTCCACCGCCGCCTGTGAGCACGATGACCACATTTGTGCCCACGTCCACCCTGCAGACGATGCCCAAGATCGCGCTGAATGCTCCGCCACACCCACACCTGGCGGATGGTGGCGACATCGAAACGGTGGCCATCACCACAAATGCCGCGCAGCAAGCGCTCAACAGTCCGAAGCACTTCTTTGCGCCGATCAAGCCGCGTTTGAAGCTCAACACCAAGCTGGCCAATCAGGGACAGGATCTCGAGCAGGACGATCTACCGCCGGGCTCACCGCCGCCGCCCTTGCGAGATCCACCGGATATCTTCGTGAATAACGCCCTGGCCTCACCCTATCAGCGGCAAGTGTCCCCACAAGTAAGTCCTCGTCACCGACGGTCCACTCACTCGCATTGCCACGCCCACAGCCACCAGCGCAGCCGCCAACGCCCAAAGCCAAGCCACTGCTCCCTGCATCGGGCGGTAGTGGACGTGGCCGCTGCCGTGGGCTTGGGAGAGGTGGGTCCGCATCCGGGGTCCAGTGTTCTCGATATATACACCGCTGCTCTGGCGGCAGCAGCTGCCGCCAGGTGCTCACCGCTTCCGGCGGCCAGATCCGTCGAACCCATCTACGCTACAGCACAAAAGCCGGCTCAAAATACGTGCATCTCGGCCACGTCTGTTACACAGCCGGTGATGACCATCACCACCCAATCCAACAAGACTACCACCACTAGGTGGCCTTCGCCCCAAAGATTGGTGGCCAGTCGAGCGAAGGCCGTTGGCGAGGCCAAGAGGGCGGCCAAGTCCGCGGAGAACGTCAGTCAGGTGAGGGATCCTCTGGCCATCAGACGATCATCCTCGTGTCATAGCCATCTCCGGACCCGCTCATCACTTTCTGGCGTAGAATCGGTGTTTAGATTTTTTAGTTTCGAGTGAATTTCGACCCAATCCCTATTGTTAGAAAAATTCCCCTTTCATGTTTTATTATCTTTATTCAAGTCTTGTTTTTCGCTCATCTTTATATATTTTAAAATGTTATTCGAAAATTATCCATCTTTGATGAATATAACATTTTTTGGTTAATAGAATTATTAAGTGTTATATGTATATATGATTTTATATATTTCATCAAAAACATATAGTTACCCACTAAATATTTTACATTGACGTTAAAAAACGGGGTATTTTTTAAATGAATAGAATTATAATTTAGAATTAGTTCAAATTGTTTCATTACCATTTGTGTTTAATCATACTCCCAGTATACATGAACTTTAAAATTTAGGATAAGAACCGATTTTTATAGTTTCCCTAGATGTGGTGCATATGGAAATATTAATTTTATAAAAATAATACTCGTTTAGTTTCGAAATTGGGAAGTCATAACCCTCTCCTTCCAACAAAAATGTTTCAATGATTTTGCCTAAATTTGCATTAGCACATAAAATTAATTTTGAAATTAAATTATCCGCAGACGGACTCGGTCAACTTGGAGTCCATTCTGAACGACATCGAGACGATTTCGGAGGATATACTGGCCATTCAGCTCGAGAAGAGCAAGTCAAGGGACAACCTAAGCCACAATAATAACAAGGACGATGAGAGGGCGAAGAAACCCTATCGCTCCGAAATGAACCTGTATCTGCAGTATGACGGCACAAATCCGACCATTTCACCCGCCACCACGGACACCCAAACAACGGAAATCGGAACAACTACACCGGCGGTGACCACGTCCAGCGAATCGGGAAACAGTGGGAGCAGTAAATTAGTGCGACGCACCCGATCCTTGGAGAGGGAGCACACCGACAGCCCTGCACCGCACATTCCGGACCCCATGACACCGTTTCCCGACAAGTGCACCTACCTGGGATTCGAGCAGCTGAACCAAGCGGCAGCTGGGGCCGGAGTGCCTCCCCAATCGCCGAATGGCCAAAGGCCTCCCATCGCAGCCAAGCCGAATGTACCGCTGAAACCACCGCCCCCGCTGCCACCAGCCCGCAGGCCAACCATGCCCACTGAACCACCGCCCCCGCCTCCAAGCACTTCCGCTTCCGGCGTAATCGGTCTGCCGCCCAACAAGAGTCAACTGTATAAGACACTCGCCTCGGCGGCTGCCAAAAGAGCCATCTTCCGCTCATCGCCGTCGCAGTTAACCAGATCCCTGGACGTGGATCCCACTGCATCGGATGGGGAGGCGGGCGTGGCAGGTGACCAGTCAGCTGCTGGAAATGTGAGTAATACGAACTCAATACTTACGAAATAATAATCCAGTAAATGTTTGTTTTTATAAGAAACCTCATTCGTTTACCTAATTCTATATATTCATCATACTTTATTTCTATCAAGAGACTATTAGTGTTAAACTCTGGAAACCCTTTCAGATGGACGAGTTGGCGCGGCGAAAGGCACGACGCGTATCCATCGTTTGCGGATCCGGACAGGGAGGCCAGCAGGACGAGGTGGCCACGCCCGTTACTACCGTGCCCATGGCTACCGCCAGTTGTGTGGACCTCAGCACAGTGCTCACTCATCCGGCAATCAAGGCTTTCAAGATGAGTCACAGCACCCCCAACTCGCCGCATTCCTCGCGTCGTCGCACCAACAGTAACTCGATGGCAGCTCCACCGGGAACACCGGTGGGCGGTGGACACCCCGAAATAGGGGCCACAGCATCGGCACCGCCCAGCACCACCCATCATCACCACCATCGCAAGGAGGGCAGTGATCCGGTTCCCATGACGGCCACTGTTAGTCGGACCAAGTGCTCCAGGCGGCACTCCGAAGGCACCGTTCATACCGTTCACCGCAACAGTGCTGCCAGCGGAGGAGCAGGCGGTGGCCACCACCATCACAGCCACAGCCACCACCACCCGCACAGTGGAATGGTGATCAGCAGCAACCCGCACCACAGCCACCATTCCCACCAGGACAGCAACCACGAGACGGTTACCTCGCTGTCCGATCGCAACTCCAACAGCTTCGCCTCCTCCCGCGAGTCCTCCACTAGCTTCAGCATGCGCTCCAATCGCCGGAAGATCTCGGTCAGTTCGCACACGGGCGGCAAGATCCCGTGGTGCGGCTGCTGGGGCAATGGATGCCTCTAGATTGGGGCGAGGTATCATCAGCTACCGTCCAGGAACAAACTCAGTATAGTTCACTTAGCCATCAGAATCAATCAATTGAATGGGTGTAGATAAATAAGAGTTAGCATACACGTTTGAGTACAAATAATTACCCAAAATCAAAACAAACAAAATGCCACATTCGATAAATAATTAAAATGCCAAAGCATTTTAGTATTGGTTTCAAAATGGTTTTTCAATTATTAAAAATTATTTGCTGACAAGTATTGGATTTTTAGAATCATAACTCAGTGAACTTAAACGTAAATATTATAGTTTGTATTTTGTTATTTGGGACTGAGTAAAAGAAAATTATAAATTTCAATCACTACTTGGTCTCGTCTGACTTTATTCGATTTGATTACGGCTAAGTGAATTATACTGAAATCCACAAAGGAGTGTACATTTCTAAATTCTCATATATCCACTTAACGTGTTTGTATATGGCTAAGTAAGGTTAGATTGCCAAACAAAAGCGGAGCAGCATTTTGTTTCTAGGAACTAAGTACAAAACCCATTTTGAAAAGTTATTAATTTAACCAACGCAAGTCAAAATCAAGCCCTATTTTTGTTGTACATATTACGTTAGAAACAATTAAGTTGTAGCATTTAAATGTTGGTCTCGAATAGAAGTCATGTAAATTCTACAAACAAAGTTATGTTATAATTGTTGCTGAATTCGGAGAGAATGCAAATCAGAAATACAAAATAGAAAATATTTATGGTATTCTTGTGGTCTAAATGCATAAATATGTCTGAGCGAATAGTTAGGAGTTGGAAACAAATTTGCGGAACATTATTAGGTAATGTTTGTGGCACTTATCGTTTAATTATGCTCTCTCAAGCTTAAATTATGGTAGTATAACTGAATTTTTATCGGCTCTGCTCCTGCATTTGAATTCCCGCGTCACAACTTTTTCGGCAAAATTTCATTTCACGCTTGTTAGCCGCTCTAAAGTTGCACTCGCCGCACGGATCCGGTGACTTTAACGCCGGAGAGGAGCGAGGATGAGAGTACAAGGACACAGGTGGCGGCGTGCAGGAAACGTTGGTTGCAACTGCAACTGAAATTGCGCAACAAGCGAAATATACAATATGCAAATTAGCCGCAAATTAAGGTGTAAAAATGCATGACACACAAAACGCCTCTAGGATATATGCAGGAAACAAATTAAATTTTCTCCGTGTACCGCTGCAAATTGCGGTTGCAGTGCAAGGCGTGAAGGTGATGGGAGTGTGGAAAAAAAAAAATGAATTGAAATAAAAAAGCCAGGTCAGAGGGCACCGCAGTGCGCCAGAAAATATAACCCAGCCGGGGGCGAGAGACAGTATATTGTATTCCTCATACGTCCCATGTCCGAAGGACACTGGACTTCATCACTGGCCAGCTGCCAATCAATTGTGCGGCACTTGAATTCATTTTAGAAATAACAGAGCTTATGGCTTCTTCGCTTAATTGATTGAGTGCCAAGTTCTGCCAGATTGCCGCTCGTTTTATTTTATTGCATTGTGTTTGTCTTGGCCATTAACTGCTGCCAGATGCAGCCCAATCCCTATCGTCATCTCCGAAATACATGAGAAATCAATTTGAAATCATTATAAGTTTATTTATTTGTCAGTGGAAAACCATATGCCCGATAGTCCATGTGGTCTATATATGGTTATGGATCGAACCAAGCCCGCATAAAAAAAACATTAGCTTAAAATAAATAATTAATAAAAAAAAAAATAAAAAAATGTACATGCCCCGGGTGAGGCTCGAACTCACGACCTTAAGATTATGAGACTTACGCGCTGCCAACTGCGCCACCGAGGCCTTGGAGACTCCGGCGACAAGGGAGTATGATGTGGTGACATAGGATAGACATATTTATATATCTATATTTGAAAAATAAGAATTGCGTGAACTGATGCTTTTTATAAGCATTAGGCAGCAGCGTTTATTTGTTTAAAATATTAATAGTCGAGTCAATTTGTCCATGTTTGTCCGTTAGCATGATAATTGCAAACGTAGACGCTGTGCAAGTTTGTTTCAGAAGATTGCCACTTCCTCAAACTGTCTCGACCTATCGCGTCCACATTTTAATTTATTTTTTAATTTACTAATGATACTCCAACAAAATTATAGCTGTGTTAAGGAAATCGTTTTTCTAGTTAAATTAAATTATGCTCTTTGATATAATATTATTCAACCATGTATTCACAAACGCAGATCGATTTTGTTGACAAATGGAATGCTCTTGTTGGTTCATGCTGGAAATAATCACTAATATGGTACTTTCTTATTTTATGTATAATTAGATCGCTTTGAATAGATATGGAAAAATACTCGGGTATGCGGATGGAACCACAGATAGACATGGCTACCTTGATCGGCTAGTGATCCAGACATTAATTTGCGGTTCGTTTAGCTTGGTTAAAGCTCAAAGATGTGGTAGATAAAATCGGTTATTAATTTTTCTTCGGGGTTAATAATAGCCAAAAAGGCTATTGAAGAACAAAAAGAGCAATAGATACATAGAAGGAAAATATTTAAATGAGTGTACAAACCAAGCATTGATTACTTTATTAAAGTGATATTTGCATCAGCAGGTTGTAAGGGAATCGTAGATTCCAGGTACCAACCGACTGATGCTGCCAGGTATTTCAACATTGCTCATGATTTATACGCCCAACTTGCGAAAGTATACTTATTTTACGGCTCTTGTTTAGTTTCTGCTTTGATGTGGTGTCTTGGCGCCTTCAGTGAGCCACGTCTGCACATATTTCTCAATCATTCCGAGTTTTCAGACAATACAGTTCTGTTCCGTATGCAGACATGTACAAATAAGAGTTTTTATGACGCTTGTTTGTTGCTGTTTTTGTGTAGGGAATGTCTACTGCTTTTATTACCATAAATTCTGTCGCCTTTTCTTTTAACCAGAGCCACCAAGCCCGCCCATCCGCTTTTTACGATAACGTTTCATTGTTTTAGCCGCCGAGCTTTGACGTATTAACAATTTGTCGGGCGAAATTTAGCAGCTGCAGGATAAAAATCAATGCATGGTAACTAATTACTTGCTGGGTAAGCATGTTTTTCTTGCTCGGCTGCATTAACTGCGCACTGAAGAAAATTAAAAAGAACCCAGGCGGGTTATAAAATTGCAAATGTTTTTTAAAGAGTTAACACTTTACTACTAAAATAAAAATTAATCGTCTACTTAGTTTTTTTTCCTTCCTGTTAAACTTTCTGGAAATTTGAAGATTGCTCTTACGACTCATTTTGTTAAAGTGCATCTGCTGATTACTTTGGTTTAGCAGATGCGACACGCCCCCAACTGATGTCGCCCGATCCAGCTGGCGCTGCTTTGTTTGCCCGCATTAACTGAGTGGACATCCCACCCAGTGGACATCCACAGATGTCCTGGCACTGGGGAGCTGCTAAAAACTGCAACTAGCAACTGATGATGTCCCAGGCGATGCGATGGGACTCCCTTTCCCATATGAACAGCGGGGCAGCATCTGCTGGTGCAGCACTTTTTCCGCTTTGAGCCAAACACTCACTTTGATCATTTTTCATTTTCCAAAGCGACACATGAGCTCTCGCAACCCAGGCCATCCAGCAGGATGTCTGCAGCCGGATTCCAGGAGTCGTCCTGGATGTGTGCGGGTGCACGGGTGACAGCGTCGGACTTGCGTGATATTTTTATTAAGAAATATATCAAATGCACATAATGCACACATTCCCAGCTGCCATATATAACCCGCCAGGGACTTGGGCGCCAGCCAAATGACACTTTATTATTATTTTCATTGTTATGCGGGATTCTATTAAATTAAGCCCCATAAGCGATGATTGAGCGGCGCGCAGTCACCTCTTTGCCAGCCGAAACTCGAAATTCAGTGCTCAATTCAAATTGCAAATTTATTCATACGAGTCGCGGTTCACGTCAAGCGTTAAGTTAAGTGACCTTTCGAATGCCTAACAAGCCGGGCTCCTCGTTCCGCTTGATCCTTTGTTGTTCACTGAATTTGCATAATCGCGTGGAGCGTATTTGTAAAATAAAAACCAAGCAACGTACATACCATGCAGAAAATGTCAGGAATTACATGTAAGGTGGGGACTTCGTGGAAGTCGTGGGTCAATGCGCAGAATTCGTGTGCTAAGCCCTAGGCAGACACTGTAAAAATTATTAAATATATTTGTTAACAAAAATCTAGCTTTGTTAGACTTCCTGCTAAAATTACGGACATTCTTATGTGCTTCATAACAAATTTATTTCATTTATTCAATATTTATACTGTATTATGTATTATTATTATACCTACATTAATACGAGAAATAATTTGAAGTGAAATCGTGCGGCTTTGGAGGTGGCGAAGCAGGCTAAAAGTGCCTCTGAATAATTTGCATTTAACATGCGCGACATGAAAACCAAATAAACAATGCTTTTAACCCCTCCCCCTTCGGGCCGAGGGGCAATTTGTCAGCTGCTAACTGGTCGCCAGAAAGTGCGCCTGTTTCCTTCTGGTGATTTGTTGCACTCGTTTTTCATTTGACTAAATGCTGCAAATGATGCGACTCGCTATGTGGAATGCGCACGTTTCCTGTCCAGTGTCCACGCTGCGTATACTTAATCTGGCTAAGCTGGAATAGCCTTCGCCTCGCACGCTAGTTATGAGTTGTGAGTTATGGCCAATGCAGTCGGTGTATATGAAATAATAAAATTAACATAATTTAGTTGGCAGCAGGACAGGCTGTCCGATCTGCCCAGAGCAAATAAGTTGTAAAACTTTTGCGCAGAAGAAAATGTATTGATAAGGCCACAGCTGAAAGTCAATAAGGCGGGCGGAAAACTTTTCCCATCCAATCGATGATCATCATTTCTCGTCTATACACTCCTCCGCTATACACACACATGTGATTGGACAGTTGGGATAGAGCGAAAACTTGATTAATATTAATGCCATAGCTGCAGACGTGAATAAATATAGTTATAGTCGAAATAATAATCCAGGCTTTTATAAAAAATAGCTTAGGAAGTATTTTAAACCCCTCAATACATTTTCTTTTTCTACGTATCTATTTTCTTCCGATTGCTAAACTAAGTTAAAACTTCATTCCAGTATTTATAAAAACATGCTTTTAAATTTATTCTGCTCAATGATGTGTAATTTAAGTGGTTGCTATTTTATTTAACTTAATTCATACTCTATTGTTGCCGCCGCGACTGTATAATCATAATACAATAGCAAGGGCATGCAATATCAATAAACCCAATGGCAGACTCCTTTTTATGATTTATTGTGTTTGGCCAGTGGACGTGGTCCGAGCAATTTCACCTTGGCTGCCATCATTCTCGTGCTCCATTAAATCTTTGGCGACACATTCAATGAGCCCCATAACGTGTGCTCTAATACCTTGTCGCCCTCTTCTCCGCCTCCTGCCACCCCACAATGTCCACCCCAATATCCTTTGTTTATAAATGTTCTAATGGAGGGCAAATTATTATTTTTCCTTTTTGGCGTTTGTGCATGTCGAAGCTGCTTCCTTGACGCTGTTCGAGTGATAAATTGATGGGACTACACACACACACACACTGGCTGGAGGAGTCCTTCTGACCAACATTCATATCGGCGGTCAGGCGTAGTAAGGCCGCTGTCGACCCTTGGCCAGAACTTGGGTATGTGGCCAATTTATGGTTAGGGCCACTGGTCAAAGGATAATAGTCGCACACTGTTCTCGGCTGGATTGCCTTTGGGTCACAGGCCGCCTGGAATCGTCGTGTACTCCGTGTTGACCCGCTCGAATTGTTTGCTCAAGATCAAATGGCTTGTATGCGGGCCCATGTTTACTGGATTCTCCAGTTCCCCAACATGGGGTCTGCGCCCGAGCTGCGGAGCAAAAAAAGTTCAAGGCTCCATACAAAAACACTTTCAAATTTACCATGATTCATGAATATATTTGGCAATGTTTGTCCTCGTACAGTTTGCTCCCATAAATATATGGGCAAAATGAATTTTTTTTAATAAGATTTCTTTTTAAGCTCGCAGAGGTTTAATATAAAATTTTACCAAGTTCATGTAAAAGGTTAAAACAACACTATGGGTTTTGAAAGTATTTGGTTATAGGTGGTTTTATTTCATAACCATCACTGCTCCATAAAATATACTTTTAACGCATTTCAAAACTTATTTTCATTTTAAGATGCATAATTTTCAACTTATTATTGAAATTTTTTAAGGAGAGTACTTAGACTTCGACTTGAATTGTTTGCTTATCCCAATTTTGTTTGTTCTTTGTTGCCTGGTAAATTATAATAAATGTCATTGCACTTACCTAACGCCACATTGAGAATTAATTTATGGTGCGAAACTTTCTGGGTAAATATTTTTGTTGGTGGAGTAAAGTATTTCTTTCACATAAATTTTAGCTGTTACCCATCTAGAGCATTTTTCACCCTTTGCAAAGATAGCGCAATTTGCGTTGAAGCGACCTTCAGGCTTTTTTTCGAGAAGCAGTATTTTGTTTTTATATTTCGCGCAATTCAGTTTAACATAAATATTTTAATGGCCGTTGTCATTGCTTTTAATTTCGCTGTCAAAATCAGCGGCAACTAACAAACGGTTTCTCTTTCAGCTGTGAAATGTATGAGTGCGCGGCTGTGGCATTTTGATTATAATACGCCTCATTAAAAATAATAAACTGTCAGCCAAATGAAGGCGAATGGCAAACACTGGCGCCTCTTCTGTTCCTCCTTCGGTAGCTAAATTTCAAATTTCAACATTAATTGTACAATGAGGATGAGCAACTGCAAAAGTTTGCTGATTCTGGTACTGGTTCTGCTTGTGCTTCTGTTTTTTGTTCTGGTAGCTGTGGGGCTTTGTGGGGCTCGCTTTTGTAATTGTATCCTTGAAATGCATATCTGATATTTTTGCAAAAAGCTTAGAGCCATCGCCCCTTCTCTCTGTTTTATAAATATTATATGCAAACACATCTAAACATTAGATTCCGTGGCTGTGTTTGTGCGTTTGTTGAAACCAAATGCGGTTTTCAAATGTCTTCTCTTTTTTGCACTTTAGCCGTGCTCGAAAAGGGGTGGGCAGGGACAGGGGACTGGGTTGAGGTGTTGCTTGGTGGTGTTTATGGCAGCAGAAAGGCCATAAAATGAACAAAAACATATTCGCCCGCCTGCAAGCGAGTGTGAGCGAGTGGGTCCAGGCATGCAGCATAAACGGCATTTTGAGACTGCAGCAAAAATGTACAAAAGCCTCAGATTTCATACACTGCCCAAGGACCCCCGCAGTCCTTTCCCGGCATCCCGGCGATGGCATCGTGAGTCGTGAGTGTGAGGACCGAAACTGAAATAACCAAATCAAATCAGATCGCACCTGATTATTCCCCCGGCGAGTTCTGGTTTTTGGTTGCCATCCCGATCCGCAATTTATCACATCTCCGACATCCGTTTTCCCATTGAAATTGAAGCTGCAAATTCACAGCATTGTATGGCCAACATCAGCACTTGTCTTGGCCATGTCCTGCAGAGCGGTGAGTAAGGGGAGTACGGGGAGTAGGGGGACAAAGGCATTTCGGTCGACCATGGTCCACATGGCGGATACGGAACTTGGAGTGCGGACCACAGGGTAGGGAATGCAAGGTGACGTTGCTGCTGCTTTGCCTTTCGTCCTGCGGTTCTTTGGTTGCAGTACTCAGGACCTGGCTGCACATTTGTTAGCAGTAACAGAAATTAAAATGTTTACACAACCGAATGCCAACGACGTTTTAGCATTCAGGCCCTCGTGTCCTTCAGCATCAAACATTATCCTGCAAGTGACGTGGCTCAGGCGACACCTTCGCCCTTGTTCTTTCTACACAGAAATATAAATGTCAATGTTTACACTAGAAATAGGTACCTAAGTAAGTAGACAAAATTGTCACACTTGCTGGGGGAAAAAGGCATTAAGGAAAACATACATTTTTAATTTCTCTTCTAAAGTAATTAGTAACACTCAGACAATAAGTAAAATGAATAAAATTAAGCCAATATTAAATTGTAATGCAAGGTAATGTTACTTTTCTTCTTAATTTATTTATTTATCTACATGGTTTGAAATTCCTTACCATTATGCAATGAGGTCCTGGTTTCTTTCAGTGCCATGGATCTAGCGTAGGCGCAGTCACCTTCTGATGTTCCCTTCCCGTTCGGGATTCAGAGCAGCATACATGAATGGGGTGTCACATGTTTGGAGTTTTCATTTAAATGTTCGAACAAAGGCGCAACTGCAGAGCCCAGAACTGAGTCGCCCAGAATCGTTTCGCATTTTCAGCGCAATTAGTGCCAAGTGGTGAGGGCCAAATGCCAGGGACCTTGCCAGGCATTTACCTCATTGCACAAGGACACATAACTCAACTCGAGCAAAAGGAGTTGGAATGCGTACCAGGTCCTGCGGGTGCTGGATAAGGACCGAGCGGTAGGCAGTCGTTTATCCCCTGCGGGCTCCGCTTATTTATTCGCTTTGCGTAATCTTAAGCACCTGACTGCCGCAAGTGAAATCTCCGTCAGCCGCAACTTAACACCGTTTTAATCTGCCATTTGGCACCACTTCCGCGAACCACCCCCCACCACTTCCGCCCGGAGCAAGCATCTGGACCCCGGAACCCGGAACCCGGACTCCAGACTCCGGACTCCGGCCGGGAAAATAACATTATTGCAGGCAACTTCTTAGCGGCAGTTTGTTGGCTAAAGTGCAGCTGAATATTTTATGAACTCGGTGAGCACTTCGTCTTTACTTCAACTGCCCACTGCGAGTCCTTCAAGGACGACTGCTGGGACGTCAAGGAAGGCGGAGTTACATCAAGAAAAACCTGCTAGAGCCAGTTGTTGGGAGCAATAAATAAATAAGTCTTCACTGATGCAAAAATGGATCGATTAATAATACTATTAGGTTTTCTGATCGAAATGCATAGCTAGGAAATAAAAATAAGCATCTTCATGAAAAGTTAACCGCGAGTCGCACGTTGGCTTGTAAAGTTTCGTACATGCAGTTTTAATGCCTTTTGGTCTAAGTTTGACTAAGTTTGAATGAACTCAGGATATGAAAATATAGATAGAGTTATTCAGGTGTACCTTCCATTACTTAAAATAATAGAAGAATACCGGATGCAATCAATGCGTGCTCCGTATTTTGTTTTTAAGGATGAAACTTTTACGTTCGCATTATAAGCCTGGACTTACAGAAACAATTCCCAGCAAAATGTGTCTGAGCGCACACTTTGACATTCAAATTGAATACAGGCAAATGTAATGCAAAAATTTCGAGATTTAGTTGCAAAAGAAGGATACGAAAAGGACTCCCACTCGATGCCAGTGCTCTGTTTCTCGGTGTTTTGCATTTAAATAAGTTTCTGCTGCAACAATCGCAAAAAAGGAGCTTATGCCAGCTACTTACCTCACTTTTGCTGGAAAATGGGGAAAATAAATGTAAAATTTTCAAGCAGATGCATCGCAGAAATATTTACCAAAAATGAATTTATTCGCATAAAAGCTTTATATTGAAGAGCTGGAAAGGAAAGCTCGAATGGGTGAAAAATGCACTTAAATATTTCACATAATCGCCAAGTACACACAGTCAAATGTACAAGAGTAAAACAATAAATAAATTCAAATAAATGACGTAAGAACATGATCTTTATTCCAGCAAATCCCGAAGGCTTAAACTAGAAGTCAGGAAGTCCAAAGTCAGCAAGTTGCATGCAAGTACTCCCAGTTAATAAGCATTTTTCCCGAAGAGACAATTCAATAAATGATTTCTGCTACCAGGTCAAAGTCACTAAACCAGAAAACACACAAAGTGAAATGTACAACAGCTGAAAAACAAATGGCGAAACAGGCCAACTTCCAACTTCCAACAGGCTACTAGGCAACTTTGGCTCTCATTCCCGGTGATTTATTTGGAATTCACTTTTGGGACTCAGTCCGCCGCTCGCTTATTGGTCTTTGTTTGCTGGCCTTGTCCACTAACCACCACCCACTCCTTCCACTTTTGCTCCCACTTTGTCTTCTTCTATTTCGTTATGGCCGCCAATTGAATTTGGTTTTATTGCATTTATTGCGGTGGCTACGTCTGCGTCTGCTCCTTGCTGACTGCTGGTTATTGTTAGCCGGTCGACTGACCTCAGTACATTATCTCTAAATAATTTATGTTTGTATACATTTTAATTTAATTTATTTGTCCGAGTCGGAATATTTGTTCATTTCACTTCCACTTCTATTCGATGTTGTTCTTGCCTGGGTGTGCTCCGATGGGTCTGATGTTTGGCCAGCAAACAGAAGGCCCATAATGTATAGACGCTCGCATACGTATACGTAATACGATGCTGTGTGCGGGGGAAAAGCCAATATTGATTGAGTAGCCGCAGCGTTGACCCGCTTCAGCAAATAAGTAAGATATCGTAAAAAGGCCTGGATGCCATGTAATTGCTGATGCCATGTGTGTTCGCATATAACCCCAGATATATGGTCAGATAGTTTTTTATGTCCCGAAGATGGTTTCATTTGCTGCTCTCCTTCTGTTATAATGGAAATTGCACACTGGAGATTTTCGCATTCGTTGCGATTGATATGAAGCAAAATAAATAAATTACCTCTTGGTTCCATCAATTTCAAGGCAAAAATTGGGCTTGAACACAGGGAGAAAACGTGATTCGAAAAAAATGACAATGTACATACATTACCTTAATTCGTTTATTAAGTTATTTGATGCTTATTATGTTCCTAAACTTAAGTCCTAAATCATTAGCCAAAAAAGCTAAGGACTCAAATTCTTATATACCCAATTAAAACACAGTGCGCACAAAATAAATTAACTGCAACTTTAAGTGTTCAAGCACGATTTACTTAAAGTCGCCAGCTTTTTAATAAGAAACTTTCCACGAATCAAAATTTTTTACGAAGGTCTGCTAACTCTAACGCTCTGTAATCCGCATTAGCGGATGAAAACAAGAGACTTCGGCTTGTAAAAACATAAAATTCCAAAAACTAAAAACACAGCTGAAGGCTGTAGAATCGGAATTTTAAAAATGCTTTGTGAGAGGGCTTGTCAGTTGGCTTGTAGATTGAAAGCAAACGCAAATTGAAGAACAACTTCAGCATGTGCACATGCAGAGCTTAATGAGATGAGTTCTGCCAAGTGGCGTGTGTAATGTGACAGGGGCGTGGGGTGCGCCGGGGCGGTACTGATGGTACTGATGGTACTGATGGTACTGAAGGTTCTGAGGACACTGGGGGGTTTCCCGGCGGAGCGGCCTTCGTCTGGCTGCGGAGGAACAATAAAGCCCGGGGCCATTATCAACGAGGGCCCAGCAAATGTGACAATGCGAATGACACAAAAGCGCAACTGGATTAGCATCTGCCAGTCGGTGTCTCGATTCCAGTTTCCGCTTAGTCCCCTATTCATCCTTGTCCACGCCCACAATCCAATCCGCCCACTTCCTCTCTATTTCTGTGTAAGTGTGTCAGGACTCGCCATTGTACCGTGGATGCGCCTGCTAGAATCACTAGAAATGATTTAAATTGATTTAAAATTTAGCTTACGGATTAACAATCATTTTAATTGTTTAATTGAAGTTGTATAGTTTAAATTGGTACCTCCTTTATTGCCGTATATTCCTTATACGATTTGAGGGCATTAACAACCTTATAGTAGGAGCAATCCTTAACTTTTTGGCCCATTGTACGCTTTTACATAGCAAATTTTACAACACGGGCGCAATTGTCGAATGCAAATGTAGCCTTGGCTTAACGAAATAAAAAGCAAGCTGAATAAAGTAAAGAACTGGCAGGGCAAACACGGAGAACTTCATCTCTGTCTCGGGCCGTCCTGGTAATGACAAACTTGTTTTCGAGCACTCACACTTCGAGATTCTCGATCCGGAGGACGGAAATCTTGGCATGCACGCTGGGATTATGCATATCTTGCCAGTTCCTCGGCACTACTCGCTTTGCATGTCTCGCTGGGCAAATGGAATTCTGATGTATTGCCGCCTTTGTTTTATTAGCCCGCTCAACTATTTATTTCCATCGGAATTACTTGGGAGTGCTGCGTTTTAAGGTTTATGTGGGGATCATATTTCGCACTTCCCGGAAGGAGCGGTAATTTGCATAAGCATAAAGTCCACATCCTCCAGGAGGACCAGCTGCCAGTCGCCATATGCTTGTTTGCCCTGCAGCCGCATGGACACGGGGCCAGTCCCGGTTCCAGTCCGTATCCATGGACTTCTGGTCGAGTGTTCTGCTCCGCTCTGTTCTGTGCTGTTCTCTGGGCCAAGTTTATGACTTTGCAAATTGTCGTAAACTTGCCAGCGGAGTTTGTGTTACATTCGGATTACGGCAGCAGCAGCTAACCTTAAGTCAGTTTCCATGTCAACAAGCCGCAGTGTTAAGAGCCTCGGATGGCCAGTTTCGAATGGCAGTATCCTCCCCGAATCCAATGGTCTGTAAACAAGTTGTCACCCATTTTGCCCCCGGAACACATTTCCCCGGGCCTCCTCCTCCTCCTCCTCCGCCTCCGCTC
This sequence comes from Drosophila simulans, assembly GCF_016746395.2. Taxonomy (NCBI): domain Eukaryota; kingdom Metazoa; phylum Arthropoda; class Insecta; order Diptera; family Drosophilidae; genus Drosophila; species Drosophila simulans. Next base: position 2,990,896 of record NC_052523.2, read on the forward strand.
ACCGCATTGGCAATTAGTGATTGCTGTCAGAGGCATCAGACTCAGTGCAAACAACACCGTTTTCACCCAATTCCAAGGCCCAGTTCAGATAGGATCCGCCCATGAAACCGTAATTTATATCGCTTTCCATTTGCTTACGGTTGCAATGGTTTTACGCTTGAAAATTGCATCAACTTTGGCCATTTCAATTATTTCTTACCTAAAAGGATAGTCCTGGTAAAAAAAAAGGATTGGTGGAACCTTTAGTTTGTGCCTTAATAGGCTTCGATATTCCTAATGCAGTTTTGAAATATTTAGATAGTATAATTTAATATGCAAATACATGTAAGCATGAATGCTTTACATGAACATTTCGCTCAGTGCACACAGCAATGCTCTACACATGGTTAATTCCTCTGGCAAACTTGGCACTCTGTCAAATGCTGGGCTCGGTCGACAGTTTTGTAAGTTTCATTCAGTCAATTTCACGGCCTTGACAAGATTGCAATATTGAGACGTTGTACGGCACATCCCCCCCACCAAGCTGATTCCCATCCGGCTCAGTCAGACGGAAAGCCCTGTGTAGCTGGAAAAGATGTCGGCTGCTTTTGCCGCGGAGGCGGCTGCTTGTTAGCGCTGATTTTATGCAGATTTCCACGGCAAATTTATGTAGAGCTACGCGGATACATTGTTGCCGATCCGCGGAATCCCGGCTATCTGGTGGGGGGAGGTTTTTCGAGGGAAGGGACTGCCTACAAGTAGCGACAAAGTACACGAAGTGTACGTTTCATTTCAAATTGATTTATGCGCGACTTTCCCCTCTCCCATCCGGTTCCCCAGTGCGAAGAGTTTTGGCTCCGTATGCTTGATTACGTCCGGAATTGGTTCGCCCAGCAGCTGGCGGAGGCGGTGATCAGGACGGGGGGAGGAGAGAGCGGAATCCGCGGAAGAGTCTGGTAGGGACAGGTGCCCAGCAGCACCAAATAGTCAATAATGTTTCCAGGAAGTAGATATATTAGTAAACTGCATGAAACAGCTAATCAATAAAATGAAGCACAACAGAGGAATAATTCTAGGAAATACCAAGGGTCACAAGGTAATGCTTTTCCTTTTCCCGACTTCACTTTTTCTATATTTTAAAAAGTCATTAAAGAACACAGACCTGTAAAATATTAATTTATTTTAGAACAGTCTGTAGTAGGCTGCTCCTTCTACCCTCTTCCTTTACTCTTAGTCATACATACCTAATTATACATAGTCAATCTAGTCATAAGCTTATACATACATACAAATATTATAGAGAAACTTATCGATTGATCGACTGGCCACTCTGCAGAGAGCGCGGCAGTCAGTCGCTGTTGAACCAAGCTAGGGTACAGATCGGAAAATAAAATAGAGAATTGTAATAGTTCGGATGTTAACTTCTGTAAACGGCGGCTAAAAACTCAGAAGTGGGATTAATAATCCAAAATGGACGATAAAATCATCCTGAACGACTTTTCGCTGACAACTCTAAAAGATTGGCTACGTATTCTGGGCCAAAATACGGAAGGCACAAAAGCCGAATTAATCGCGAGGCTGCAAGACATCCCAACGGCAGTTCGGGGCGATTGTCCACCGGAGCACCCCCAGAAAAACGCTCCACCAAGAAACGACAATTTTTTTTCACTGGATTTCCAGAATTGTGAAATTAACACCGATCACGTAAGTGTGAAGGCGATGAACAGAAAAGAATCAACCGAAACTGGCAGTGAGAGGGAGACAAACATGTTCGAGCTACAGCAACTACGCGCAGAGCTAGCAGAAGCGAAGGCAATGCTTAACGGAACACGATCGAGCTTGCAGTTCCAAGAACAACAACAACCAGAGCAAAGCAAGGCTACAGTGAGTTCCGTTATCCAGACGGCGCAGTTTACGCAGGCTGGCGCCACAAAAGAGAACACAACATTTCACTCGCCGCAGCGATCCAATGAGAGAGCGGAGAGCCAGCGTTTTCCAGTTGATGTTCTCGCTCTCGCCAAAGAGACGATAACCGATTACGATGGGAAAACTTGCGCGCGTGCCTGGATAACAGTGGTCAAAAATATCGCACGCACTTTTAACATCGATGACAACCATTTACGCATCTTACTCATCACTAAACTTAAAGGAAACGCGCAAGTCTGGTTACATGCGCACCCTGCTCGATTGATCGAACCAATTGACAATTTGCTTGATCAATTGTTATTGACTTTTGGCGAGCAATCATCCAAGGCTGAGATCCGGCGAAAATTCGAGAGTCGCAAGTGGAAAACCGAGGAGAATTTCTGCAGTTATTACGATGAGAAGATGGCTCTCTCAAACGGGATAAACATCGACGACGACGAACTACTGGACCAGGTGATAGAGGGCATACCGCTGCAAAATTTCCGTACCCAAGCACGGATTCAATGCTTCTCTACTCCATCGGAGATGCTACGCGCATTTTCGAACATCCGTTTGCCAGCTCGGAGGGAGCCACCTGTACAGCCAACCGACTACAAAGATGCCATACGATGCGCAAACTGTAATTCAAGAGGACACAAAGCTGACATCTGCAAGAAGCCCAAACGTGAACCAGGTTCGTGCTACGCCTGTGGACAATTTGGACACCTGGTGGCACAATGTCCCACAAGGAAGAGCGTTTCAACTAATAATTATGTAAGATGGTTTAAAATTAATTTTTTTGAAAATGCTTATAAGCCTATAATTTCAGAATGCCTCATAGACTCTGGCAGTCCTATATCTATCATTAAAAAGTCACTTATTAACAAGACAATGAAGTTAGCCCTTGTTAATACTTCCTATTTTGGTTTAAACAACTGTATTCTCAAAACACATGGACAAACAACATGTTATGTATTGAAAGGATCAATAAAAATATATTTTCGTTTAATCATTGTTTGCGACCAGTCTATGAGGTATAATGTTATTCTCGGCAGAGATTTTTTAACTGCATGCAATTTAAATTTAGACCCGTACACCTTGGGAATGATTGCGTTGAGAAAACCCATGGAAATAAACAAAAGATCAATGTATACTGAAAATGATAGTCCTGAGAAATCGTTAGAAAATGAAGTTATTAGTTCACAATCGTCAGAAAATGAAATAGTTAGTCCAAAATCGTTAAAAAATGCAACTATTAGTCCGAAATCGTTAGAAAATAAAATCGTTAATCAACAGCATAAAGAAACTGGTCCAATATCGTTAAGAGATGAAATAGTTAGTCAACAAAAGAATACCAGTAAATCAAAATTATCAGAAGATGCAATTGTTAACACTTCAAAAGAAATCGTTAGTTTCAAATTGCCAAAAGATAAAAACGTTTACGAACAATTAAATGACAACTTTGATAAGGAAGTACTAAGAATATGTCATGTAACTGAAAGTGAGTTAGAATACAAAATAGGAGAAAATGTTAGCAATAGGTTACAACTAGAATTCGATAGGTTGTTTAGAAATTTTTATATAAATGCAAAAAGGCCAAATGAACCGACAGTTAGAAGTGAAATACAATTGTGTTTGGAAAACCCGAAACCGTTTAGCTGTTCTCCTAGGAGACTTTCATACACAGAAAAAGACAGGTTACAAAAACTATTAGACGAATATTTGGAAAACGGATTTATACGACCAAGCGACTCGGAATATGCATCGCCCATTGTTTTAGTGAAAAAGAAAACTGGAGACTTACGTATGTGCGTCGACTTTAGAAAACTTAATAAAATGACAATGAAAGACAACTATCCTCTACCTCTTATAGATGACTTGTTAGATAGAATGAATGAGAAAACTGTTTTCACCACACTCGATCTTAAAAACGGTTTTTTCCACGTGCATGTTAAAAAAGAATCAATAAAATACACCTCTTTCGTTACACCATTAGGCCAATACGAGTGGCTGCGAATGCCATTTGGCCTCAAAAACGCCCCGTCTGTGTTCCAAAGATTTGTTAACAAAATTTTTGCTGATATGATCAGAGAAAACAAAGTAGTAGTATATATGGACGACATTCTATTGGCAACCGAAAATATAAACGAACACTTAGAAACGTTGAAAGAAATTTTTAAAAGATTAGTTGAAAATAAACTTGAATTAAGAATAGACAAATGTGAGTTTATGCAATCGAGTATAAAATATCTTGGATTCATAATAAATAAAGACGGCATAATGCCCAATGACAAAGGAATCGAGGCAATAAAAAATTTCCCAATACCTAACAATGTTCATACAGTACAAAGTTTCTTGGGATTATGCTCATATTTTCGACGGTTCATAAAAGATTTTTCTAGACTAGCTAAACCACTGCACGACATTCTTAAAAAAGATAAACCGTTCAAATTTGGTAGTGAAGAAATGATTTGTTTTAATATGTTAAAAGATAAATTAATACAGTCACCGGTCTTAGCTATATACAACCATAAACACGAAACAGAACTGCATTGTGATGCAAGTTCTTCTGGATTCGGTGCTGTACTTATGCAAAAGAAGGAGGACCAGAAATGGCACCCAGTTTCATTCTTTTCAAGACGGACAACAGATATTGAATCAAAATACCACAGTTTCGAGTTAGAAACTTTAGCCATCGTTTATTCGTTACGTAGATTTAGAGTTTATCTTCATTGGAGGACATTTAAAATAGTCACCGACTGCAACTCATTAATTTTGACCCTAAACAAAAAAGAGCTAAACCCTAGGATAGCCAGGTGGGCTTTAGAATTCCAAGGTTATGATTTTGAAATTGTGCATAGGGCAGGTAGCCGCATGCAACATGTTGACGCACTGAGTAGGTGTACAAATATTATGGTAATACAAACAAACAGTTTCGAAGATAATCTAGTTATATGTCAAGGGAAAGATACAAAATTAAGAGAAATCAGGCAATTGTTAGAAAACACTGAAAATAAATTGTATGAGATGAGAAATGGTATAGTTTACAAAAAGACAAATGAAAATAGATTGCTGTTCTACGTTCCGATAGAAATGGAAGAACAAGTGTTATACAAGTATCACAACGAACTTGGACACGTAGGAAGAGACAAAATGATAGAAGCTATAATGAAAAACTATTGGTTTCCAAATTTAAAACAGAAGTGTAGCACACATATCAGCAACTGTTTAAAATGTATTTCATTCAGTCCCAAAACAGGAAAAACAGAAGGATTTCTACACAACATACCTAAGGGAAACAAACCTTTTGAAATCATCCATATTGACCATTATGGTCCAGTAGACTTGGGTAGACCGAAGAAACATATTCTAGTGATAGTAGATGCATTCACAAAGTTTGTCAGACTATACGCAACAAAAACTACGAACACAAAAGAAGTCATACAATCGTTAAACGACTACTTCAGAGCATACAGTAGGCCTAAGTGTATCATATCAGATAGAGGAGCATGTTTCACGTCTGGCGATTTTGACTTATTTTTGAAAGAATGCAATGTTAAACACATAAAAATTGCAACAGGATCGCCACAAGCCAACGGTCAAGTTGAACGTATAAACCGAAGTCTTGGTCCAATGATTAGCAAGTTAATTGAACCCGATCAAGGTCTACACTGGGACTTAGTCTTAGAAAAGGTCGAATATACCCTGAACAATACACAACACCGCAGCATTAAACAGTATCCTAGTATAATGTTATTTGGTTTACAACAAAAAGGACAAATTATGGATGAGTTAAAAGAAAAAATTGAGGAAATTGAAGAAACGATTGAAGAAAGAGATTTAGAAAGTATTAGAAATAAAGGCGAGGCAAGTCAGAAAATAGCACAAGCATACAATAAAGAATATGTTGACAAAAAACGAAAACGATCAGGAGTGTTCACAAAAGGCGACTACGTCATGGTTAAAAATTTTGACTCAACAACAGGCAGAAGAAGTTAATACCAAAGCATAAAGGACCTTATGTCATAAGCAAAGTTCTCAAAAATGATCGCTTCCTTCTGGAAGATGTTGATGGATTTCAAATTTCTCGCAATCCTTACCGGGGTGTATGGAGCATACAGAATATAAAACACTGGCAAAGAAAAATTAAGAGTCTACAAAATAGAAATTACAATTTAAGAAACTCTGTACAAAATAGAAAGTATAATTTAAGAAACTCTGTACGAAATAGAAAGTATAATTTAAGAAACTCTGTACGAAATAGAAAGTATAATTTAAGAAGCAATTGTAAAACAAAGAAAACAAACAAGAAGAAAAGAAAACCTAAAAAATGTTTAAGACCGTTTAAAAGTATCTCTACTAAGAAGAATAAAATGAGAAACAGGACCCTTAGCTTTAAGAAACGTTAATTGTCATAAAATCCTACGATCGGGAGATCTAGTTGTCAGGACGGCCGAGTTGTAGTAGGCTGCTCCTTCTACCCTCTTCCTTTACTCTTAGTCATACATACCTAATTATACATAGTCAATCTAGTCATAAGCTTATACATACATACAAATATTATAGAGAAACTTATCGATTGATCGACTGGCCACTCTGCAGAGAGCGCGGCAGTCAGTCGCTGTTGAACCAAGCTAGGGTACAGATCGGAAAATAAAATAGAGAATTGTAATAGTTCGGATGTTAACTTCTGTAAACGGCGGCTAAAAGTCAGTGTTCCTTTTATGCCAAAATTTACTAAATAGATGGTACAAGAAACCAACTTTATAAATCTTTCTTTATATGGTCGGCTCTATTTCGGGAGTTGTTAATAGATAATATATACTCATGGTTTTGATTAACAGTTAATATGATTATAAATCACTTATTGTATAAGATTCATATCCTTAACATTTTATTATCAGGTCACTAAATATAACCCTAAGAATATCGTTAGAATGGAAAGTAAAGAAAATAACTGATGGACCTTAACGCATTTTCCAGATTGAGTGACAGTGATAGTCAGTGATGCATCAGCATTTATCGTAATAAGCCGAGAATGGAGTTTGGCGGCTCAATCAATTCCTTTTCAAAAACCAAATTTATTGCTAATTACCGCGAAAGCTCTCCACACTCACACCAGCATGCACTGGGTCACACACACGCGGAAAAGCCCACACAACCATGCAAATTTGATGCCGAACTCGCAAATTAATTGCGGGTTCGTTTGGGTTGCGCCCCGAATGCGACTTTTGCCTGTCGAAGCGATTAGCCGATGCCAGCAGCCGGGTGTTCATGCCTGTGTGTGTGTATTCCAGTATCCTTGTATCCTTGGCTTATGCGTGTGTATGAAAGGGATGCCCCTGCTCTCCCGATTGGGCGCCATAATTAATAGCGGCTTAACTTATAATTACGGTCGCCGAGACCACAAACAACCGTTTAAGCCTAATAGTTGAGGTATCCTGACTTGATATGTTTAGGGCAGGGAAAGTAGTAGTCATTTGATTTGGGTCTGCTCGCATTGGGAATCCTCTTGACGAATCGGATAGCAATAGCTAATGCTCTTTTTCTTCGTTTGTTTAAAATCGATTTATAAAAGTATTGCGTAAACTTGTTTGTGATGCGCCTATTCTTTAATTTTAGACATTTTTATAAAGTGAGTCCTATTTTCTAGTACATTATTACAACATGTCACGTTGCACCTGTAAAAGTCAAATTTACCAAGTTTTATTAAAAGTATTTAAACAAAACTCACCAAATTGAGTTACGGGCATCCAATAATTACTAGACCAAAGAAAAACCATTTTCTATGCGCTCGTGTGTGTTTTAGTTTTATGATTGCAGGTATTAAATTGACACCAGAATAAATTTCATGTCCTTTGCATTCATTTTTCGTTTCACCACATAAAATCAAGTGAGCACACACACACACTGCAGAATCATTTTGTCAGCTCGACATGGCAAACAATCGCCATTCCTTGGCCGACTGACCCATATATGTATATTTGTACGAGTATATGCAACTATATATATATTGAGAACAATTTGTATCTGTAACCATACAATTCACCAACCACAAGTCAATCGAAAAGAATAACAAGAAAGAAATGCAATACTGCAGTGGGATGAAAAGCTGTGTTCGAAAATGCTTTGTGAGTTTTTCCGGCTGAGCTGAGTGACTTTAACTTGTCAGTAGTCTTGGTCTCAAATATGTGGAGGCATCTAAAACAGTTCCTAGTGCATTTCACATGGCTCCGTCCTCAGAGTCCCCAGATACATACTTCAACTTCATGGCCAAAGCTTACAGAGTCTGGCTTTTACATGATTAAGATGGAAGGAAGAGGTATTTGCTCGTATAAATAAAACTTAAATGTTTATTTGTTCTATTAAATGCTTTGCCAATCGGGAGTTTTATGTTCGCGAATTTATTTATAGTTTTGTTTGTTTTCATTAGGCGCTCTGCGATTTTTATTGCTCAATATTTTTCCACTGTCTAACGGCATTATGTAGTTTTTATTGGCCACTTTTAATAGCTCCACTCCGCCACGTGACAATTGTCAATTGTGTACACAAGATATACATTTATATGTCAAACCTTGAAAACTGTTTTTTTTCAGCTCTGACCAGGTTTTTTGATATTGTTAAATTGGTTCGATCAACGAGCGAAAAACTCCAAAACAACTGCATGTAAATGCGTTTAAATTAGATTTCTTTGTTTATTTTAGGGGACAATTTAAAATGTTTGTATTTTGGTTTAAAGTCGGCTTGTGGTTACACTGCCAAGTGCAGAGCCTATATTATTTTATTTAGAAATATTACAACAAATTGAACCTTTTTTAGCTGGATATATTTTCGGTTATTCAAATTCTGAAGTAGGCATCAAAATCTGTGAAATTTTCGATTTTGTTAGCACACGTTAGATCGCCTAAAAAGATTTCATGCGAAATAACCACACAAAATACTCCAGCCAGGTACAGAAGCAAACAAGAATTAAACGACCCTTAAAAGCATGCTACGTTTTTTGCTAACTGGACAATATGAATTTATGTACACATGCCAGTGTAAACATGCAACCAAAAATATTTTCTCTTTTCAGTTAACGGTTAGCCCGGTATAAAACGTGGCCAGATCCAAACACCAAATACATAGATACCCTAAAATCTTTGGGCCATTGGCGGACGTAGGAGATACAGATACAACGAAGCGTTGGGCATGAATTACAGTTCAGTAAATATTTGTCAGCTAATGGCGAAATATATGTACATATTTTTGAAAATGTGCGGAAAAAAGGCATACATCAAACTGAAATTAATCGAAAGCGATTAGAGTATTGACACTAATTGAAAGTCGGGCAAACACAATTCTGTTGCGCAAAGTTCAAGCGATAAGGAAATAAATTATTGCCCAGCAGTTCGCGACTTTAAGGCCCCGACAACTTTAATGTCACACCATCTAGAAGGGCCTTTGGACCATCTAGCGAGATTTATAAGAAGTAAAATTAATGTGGCAGCGCGTCGGAAAACGCAAAGCGGACAAAAAACCAGTGAAAGAAAAGTTGAGCGGCAAGCAGCGATGATTTCTCAGGGTTTTTGGGCGAGAGCAGCTGGGAAGGGGAGTTGGGACGAAATCGGGGGCATTTTTAGAGGACGATGAGTTCCAGGCCTGCGATTCGAATACATTTCCTCATCCTACATCCTCGCTGCGCAAATACTCGCAGTACACACAAGATGGGAAACTTTTTGCGGCCGGATGACATCTAAGGAAAAAATATGCAATTCAACTAACTTTGATTATCCTCCAACTCTCGGTTTTTCCGGCTTAAAGATATTTCGAGAGCTTAGCGTTTTCACAACCTCGGACTTTAAGAAGCTTGTATTCATATAATTTCTGATCTGTGTGCTCGGTAGCATAAAAGTAAAACAATAGTTGGCACATTACCAATATGAAAAATGTAATCACCTATATCACATTTAGATCAAGCTTTGTAGAGTATGCCGAGTGTAAGCTCTTAATAAAGGACAATAATTCAGAGACATCGAATAAATTGTATACATCACAAATTCCATCTTTTACTTCAAGCCCTGTAATTCTGTGCACTGCCTTTATCTATACCACAGGGTGTAGAACTAATAAATCACCTTGCCATGTATGAAATAAAATATTTGTGATGGCAGTCCAGAGAGCAGCAGTCCTACAAGCGGGATTGGATTGCAGTCGAAACACCTGCTGTTTAGCTGGCCAAAACGAATTCATTTAAAGGCAATTTTCATGCATCGAAACGTGCAAATTTCGGAGCTCAGCATGCAGACGAGCATGTGCTTCCGGTGTTTCTTATCCTGTCTGTTCTCAGGACCTCCTGCCTTTGTTTATCCTGGTGCCAGTACTATCCCATCCCATCCCATCCACATAACCATCCCTTGGCGTTTTGGCAGTTGCTGTGCGTAGTATTTATCCATCACTGACAATGTCAAATATATTGCCCATGATGAATGACTCTGCGGATTTGATGAATGTATTTTGTGGTTGTGCTTGCCGACGAGCTCTGCCCATAAAAAGAGGCCATGGAAACGCCAAATGATTTATAAAAATTCGACCGAAATGGCATTCAGTGCAGACACGTCACTTTTGATGTAGGCGCCCAATTGAAGCTCTGCCCTTGGATATCCAAATCAAACAAAAGCGAAATGGTTTGTTTTTCCCCGCCGCGCAATGTGAAAATATTTGTGGAATTTAAATCGGCTGACGGCCGTATCTGACAAATGTTTTACGATCTTGTTCAACTCAATCTCATAAGTAATCTCCGGGGATTATCAGAAGTCAAAACATTTTCGCATTTACTCACAAAAGCATCGCAACTGACTGCAATAATGGTTCATAATTTTCATTTGCATTATCAGACGGCAATTTCATTTAGCGCCGTTAAAATATTCTTACAGCCCAGAACAAGGGGTAAGCCAGCAAAAACCCAGTTAATGAGACCGAATAAGAAGGGAGAAAGTAAAAAATACAACCAAGAGCTGGCCAAGACAATGTAATTGTAGTTAATGAAGCTGTTAAAATACTAAATAAATAAAGCGCGGCCGGCAGAAAGAAATACAATAAAATGGGGAACCGAACGGAGTTTACATGATATAAATTATTTGCCAGGTCAGGCAAACGGATGGGCACGTTTCCTCCATAATGGTTGCTTAATTTTAATGAGAAATACACAAGAAGGGGAATTCCCTTTGACATGTGTGAGGGAAAGGTCACAGGGGACCTTTCGGTTGTGCCATAATGGTCCGTCTTGCCAATCGAACGATGTCGAGTCCCTTAAAGAGATTTCGCCATTGGCATGGGTCCTTCTTCCAGCAAGTATTCCTCATTGCCTGGTTACTGTCCTTCCCTTCTCGAACGAGCTATGAAAAATGTTGCGGTAATTACATTTAATGCAGCACACATAGGCACCCACAGAGGGAATGGGAAAAGTGAAACAATTCTCATTAAGAATGAAATATATTAACTGTGTGAGGGAAGACCCACAACCAGAAAAAGTACCTTTTCCAACACCAAGAAAAATATATGGTTCATAAGATATGAGGAATTTCTTCTTTATTGCCGAAAAATTTGGATACTTTACCTCAAATACTGCCAAAAGTGTATTGGAGCAAATATGTTGATGCTTTTTGGGCTATAATTTTCTCTAGGTGTACGGAAAGTGAACAAGGACTTACTTTAAGTACTGTACCACAGTATTCGCTTTAATATTTTCAGTGGCTCTTTATTTCAAATTATTGCAGTAAAATGAATGGAGTGAGTATAATATTTATTCATAATTTGATATATTATCTATAGAAAATATGTTTTAAAACAAAAGTAGACGAAACATTATTGAAAAGCTGAATAATGTTAAAATGGATTTAAATATTTATAAAACAGCGAACTATTTAGAAATAGACACTCTAGACATCTGCTGTATAACCATCAGTTGCCCTAAAAAATATATATAAATAAAGCCCATTAGTTTTAAAAATGTACCATTAATCCGTGTAAACTAAAAAAACTTCCCTTTTTTCGTGCTTCAATGCAGAATCCTCGAATCCATTAGACCAGCGACTGTTGGTCACTGAATATTGGAGGAATAGCTCGCCAAACGCCTCCTCGTCGATGCCGCAAGTGCGTTTAATGATTCAAAGCTAGTCCAGCTAGACCATCGGATAGGCCATTAACTACAGACCCCGGCCATGTTTTATGGCCACGGGAACACGTTCAAATTGAATACCAGCCGCCTCTCTGGACCGAAAACTTTTTTCCATTTTTAAATGAGGCCGATTCGAGCTGACGGGACAATGTGCATGATTTTTGACAGTTAAATACATTTCGGTGGAGGCACTTCAGCTGGTTGACTTTAATTCGAATTTTGTGTAATTTTATTGCGCTCGAATTGCTGTGCGTGCCGAGTCCTTGCTGTGTCCTGTATTGTCCTGTATTGTCCTGCCCTTGGCCGGTTTCCAAGTGTCCACAGCCAGAGCGAAAATGTGATCAGAAAAACATTAATGCGACAATTACGATGTTTTTAATTGTTTTCAAGTCGCGTTGCACAGCACGGCGAGTATAGTTGTCATCCCACAGCACCATCGCCGTTCTATTACCACCCACCACCCAGAGAATGTCCTTTCCCCGAGAATGGGTAATTAAAAACGTGTTATGAAGTGGGAAGGAACGCTCGAAGTTGGAAAAACTTGGCTGGTTGCGTAAATAGAGAGGGGAAGCGTTAATTGCCACTGTTGGCAGAAATAAATGTTCATTTTTCGAGAATTTACTGCATAAACCGAATGACTGATGAGCTGATAAATTATTGCTGGCGTCAATAAACAATCAAATGAAACTATAAATGTAAGACCTGGCCATTTTCGAAGTATTTCTTGATAACGACGAATCGATTTTTTGCTATACTATAAACTTATGCTCTTAGAGTTTAAATAATACTACCATCCATTTTATGATTTCAGTTAATAATTATGAAGTTTTCCTTAAAAGTGAAGAAGTGACCACGAACCTAATTGGAAACAAACTTATATAACTTAACTCTTTGATTTTTTTGTATTTACTGTATCATGTGAACTAAGACTTGTGACACTTATCCCAATTCATGAGAGCAATCTCTATTATCCTTTTATCATCTCTATAGAATCGTTCACCTTGTTATCCCCATTTTATTCCTACCATTGGTTCTACTCTTCAACCTTCACATCGTGTTTGACCTCTTCTCAATTATAGGAGCGAAAAAAAATCGTATGGAAACGCAGTGGAAGTTGGTGAAAATTTCATTAAATTTTCATTTCTAATTTTCCAAATGGATTAACGCTAAAAGATGCAGAAATCTTTCATCATAATTAGCACGCGGCGCAGGCACGCGCCAGAGCGCGAAGAGGAGGCGGCTGGAGTGGAGGAGCGTGGCACGCCGTCCAATGCATAGTGTCCACTAACCGTACATATGTACATAGTCGTACATACATACATACATACATACTTAGTCCTGTATAAATGTATATACTGTTCGCGTCGTGTCCTGTTTTCGCGTCATTTTCATTTGGATTTTTTGCCTCTCCTTTTTTATCCAATTTTTTATGCTTTCGTTTTTACATGTTCTTTGTTCTTGTTTTCTATGGCCTTGGGCCCTTTGACTAACTTATTTTCAACAATTTGCGACGGAGCCCCTCCACTTTCGCATTTTCCCACCGCCCCTGTCCGCTAATTAAGCGAACAGATAGAAAATCTCTTAAGTGTGCTGGAGTGGAGTCTGCTTAATGGAAATCATAATGAAATCAGGGCGGAAAAGTCAACCCAATGAAGACGGCTCAAATGAGGCAATTTCGACTTTGATAACCATTGGCCTTCATCAATTAATTGGTCGTAAATTAGGAGCTGAACTAAATATATATTGATCTCGGTTTAAGAATATAGTTTTAGTTTGGTTGCCGTGGAGGAGCCTCCTATAGCTTAACAAAAATCGCATTAAATTGAAACAAGCATTGGCAACGACTTCCACCCTTTTTGTTTTCAAGTTTCTCAACACTCAAAAGTAACTCATTTGGTTTGTGTTGCAAAATTACGAAATACTGTCACGTATGTTTTGCTTTTTAGAATATTACCACAGCAGAAGCCAGGGGACAAGAAAATGCATATCAACTCGAAACATAAATTTGGGTCAAAAAGTTTAATTTAAACAAGTGTTGTTGTCGTCTTCGGTCTGCTGTGTGTTGATACTTGTAGTTTCTTTGTTGTTGCGGGCAGAGGAGCCAACAACATCACGTATACGCAGTGTAACACAAAGTACAAATAAATTAGTTGCACTCAAGGCGGATGGGATTGGCAAAGACATAGAGATTGCTTGGGTTGTCTTGGCCTGGCCTGGCCTGGTCTGGCTTGGCATGGGTTCTGGGTTCTGCTGCGAAAAACTTGGCAAACGAATGCCAGAACGGAAATTTACTAATTTCAAAGTTTCGCACGCATTAACCTCGAAAATCTGTGTGCAACTTGAAGACACTTGCAATTGCAAAGACACCCCGAAAATCGAGGGAGTCTCCATCTCCGTTGCTATGTGCTTGTGCAAATAATTTGGGTCACGAGCTGAGCAAGCAACAGGGATACGGATTAGGATAACCGAGGGGTGTGCAGGAGGGTGATTCTATTTTAAGGACATACCAAAAATTCGTGCAGCTGTTACCAATTTCAGCACTTGACAAAAGGAATACGATTATTTTTTGAGAGAATCGAACATCTCTTCAGATATTTACAATCAATTCCAAAAAATAAATTAGAAGAAACCTTAGAACTGAACTGTAGATATAAATTTACGAAAACATTGGCTAAGTCCCTATTCTATTCTGAATCTATCCTCATTTATGAACCTACATTTTTGATTGTCAAGCTTTGTGGCAAGGTTTCAATGGCTTCAAAAGCATCCTGGTGGTCTACTCGAATCACCCTAGTAAGGATAGCACACTGCACAGCAGCTGACAAGTTAACGCTGCGTATACGTAACCCCTGAACAGGGCCAGGCTAAAAACGTCTAAGGACAACAAAGACACGGGTGAGCGGCAGCCGAGTCGAGTTGAACTATTGTCAAGTTTTAACCTCGATATGCAGCGATGTAAGATTAGGCGTCGTCTAAGCCACGCCCCCCATCCCCCATCCCACGCCCCCATGGAATGCAGCGCCTTGGGACAAAACAAAAATAAGTAGCAGAATGCCAGGCGAACTGAGCAGCAGCAGCAGCGGCTCACTGTCATGCCAACGCACGGGAGTCGAGCATGGTCATGTGTGGCATTAGGGTGTTCCAGCTGGTGGGTGGTGACCCAGGGTCGAAGGCGGTGGCCGAGGAGGGGCGTGGCTGCCAGGAGCGGCTCGTGTAATCATGCAGCGACAACGACGACCCCTTGAGTGCATTACAACAATTGGAATTGCCGGGGCTGCGACTCAGACTGCGAATGGGCTGCTGCTAATGTGGGCTTATGTGGGATCAGATGGCATAAAAATGTCTCAAATAAAGTGGTGTTAAAGGGGAACTTTAAGAAGAATGTGAAAATATCCTTGGCAACGCAGATATGGGGCTCGAAAGAATAACTTTAAACCAGATGACAGCATGTCTTAGAATTTTTGTTTAGGATGGTTAGCGTTTCAAACAAGAGATCTTATACACTATTTCACAAGCGGAAGATGTAAGACATTCTAATTCCATTTTATTATAATATAAGCAATTATAATGTAATTTTAGTTGTTATTAAATGTTGTCTTCTATCTAGAAGAACTAATTGTTATCTGTTATAATAATTAAATTTCTGAAACTTTCAGTTACTTAAAAATAGAATGAATGTGTAATGTAATACTTTATATTTATGTATTACCTTAAGTATTATGTATTACCTTGTGTATTATGTATGTATGTGATGAATAGCACATTCTAAGCAAGTTTTTTTTTTTTTTTTTTTTTTTTTTTTTGGCTTTTCTGGGTTTCAACCCACTGTCCCTTATTACTGCAAGCTAGGTTGAGCCTGGTGATGGGTAGGAGGAGGCTCGGGGCTGGCTTTGAGATGAGGTCGACTCGACCCGCTCGCTGGCCTTTTTCTGCGCATTCATCATTATTGTGGCCCTGTGCTTAAGTCGTGCCTCAACCGCCCAACGCCCTGCGCCCATCCATTACTTCGCCCTCGACAAGTGTGTCAGGTCCACATGACAGTCGGCGGTTGTTTCGCGGCGTACAAGTTCAAAATCAACTATTCTTGGCTGGGTATCCGGGCCACAACAGGACCGAGCACATTTTCCCAGCCACGGAGCTTTAATCGAACTGGATTCTAAGCGAATTTTCGTTCATTTTTGGTCCAAGTTGCAGCTCAGTCCACGCAACAAATGGCTATAAGTAAACTAAACCCATGACCCCATTAAAAAATCAGAACAAAACTAGAGTAAATAAACCGAACAACTTTAGCTGGCCAACGAAAAAAGTTGGAAATAAACTACGAGCGAACTGCACTCAACTTGTAATGAAGTTTCAATATACAAATCAATAAGGACCCAGCAGGCAGAGCCAGGACCACCTCCTTGAGTCCAGGACCTGCAGACTGCACACCGCCTGGAAAATTCGAACAAAAACAAAACAACTTGAGCGCCGAGAGGCGGGCCGACAATCTGTGGGATGCCTAGATGAGGCCCACTGCTGTTTGGGTCAGTTTCTAACTTTTTAGACGTAAAGCAGGAGGCGTGGAGAGACATGCCCATGGTCTGTGTCGGTGGTCGGCATCGGCTGGAAAAGTTAATGATGTCACTTCCACTTTTGCCCATTGCCCAGAGGCCGAAGACATCAGCCCAACCGCCTTCGATGCGAGCTGAGGCAGACCGAAGTGGAACGTGTGAAAAATACGAAACTATTAAACTATCGCTGGGCACAGAGACTCAGCCACATAAGCCACAAGGAGCCACAAGGATAAGGGCGCCACGATTGGAGGGATCATGTGATTGGATACAGGGAGAGAGTCGTGGAAAACATACTACGACTAATTTATCTTACAATTTTAAGTGATGAGTTCTACATTTTATAACTAAGTCAAATAAAATAAAGCGAAAGGAGTACAGTTAACTAGTGTTTCTCCATACTTGGCTAGTTCCTTTTTTGACATATAACTTAAACATAAAATCAATAATATATATAGGTGTATAAATCAATATACAGGCGATAGCTTTTTCTTTAAGATGTACTTTACTATTATAGAAAAGATGAAAAAACGACTGACTTGTGCAGCTTGCAACGATGAACGATAGTAACAAAAAATTAACAAAATCGTTGGTGACTTGTAAAACAAAAACATTTGAGTTCCCTTAATTTCTTGTATATATGTGCACATATTCTTGGTAATTTTTTGACCCTTCGGGTACACTTGTAATCTTAGATGAACATTTGGCTAATTGTAGGAGTTTAAATACGAAAACAATTACATCACTCAAACTGAAATGGGCAATGGGTAAAAGGGCCGAAAAGAAACACCAATAATCGCGCAACGCACTTAGCCAAATTTCAAGCAATTAAATCTTTAATTCGCGCTTAAAAGCTGTTTCACCCCCGGTTTCCCTCTAGCCATTTCCCCCGTTTTTTGCGGGGGGTCCCTAACTAATTATAAAACGGATGCGCCACATTTTCCACCCCGAAACCCCCTCTTTTTTTTAGGTAGCGCTTTGTTTAAGGCCGCAAGTCCCAACCAGAAAAGGGACAGATAAATGCGACGGTCTGCTCCTAAAATAACAGTATTTTGCATAATTGTTGACCCAGAAAGTCCGAAAAGAAAGCAGCAACAAAACAGGGGAACTTGCTGCTGCTGCTGCTGCTGCAAAGAATGTAATTTCTTTTTCTTATTTTCCCCAGCATTTTCCCTCGGCGTCGCTGTGGGAACCGCCAGTGATTTGTAATTAGGAAACGGCCGCCAACTGTCGCCTTGGCTTTGGCCTGGCCAGGACGATGCCACGCCCCATTTGCACCGCAACGGAGGCGGTGGCAGTGGCATCAGCGGCAGCGGCTGGAGGCATTAGCGAACGTTAAATACCCAAGTGCCATCTGCTAAGGGGAAAAGCGGCTACATACAAAAAAAAGGTGACCGGGAAAATTAAATGAATGAAAAGTGCTAGAAGAAAAGTGTAAAGCAATGACGGCGACGCCTGGGATGCCCCCTTTCCCACACTCCCTTTTGGCCATTTTCGCAGTTTGCGGCTTGGTGGGAAATGGGGAGAGAAAAGCGTACGGGGCGTGGTGATGGTGGAAAACTGTGGCGAAGATTCCCACCCATTTGTGTGCGTAGTTGGCGAAAGTTTATTAAACATTTAAATTCACTCATTTCTCGGTGGAACTGCTCCTTTCTTTTTCGGCTGGGGAAATGACCAAAAATTGAAATTATTTCATGTCCGGTGTCACCATTTTCGGCTTCCGTATTGGGTTCGACTTGGTCTGGTTCTGGGGTCCTTTTGCTGTAAAATTAATCCATTGATGCAGAACTTCTGAAACTTCATTTTCAACGGAAATTTATAAATTTTGGGCCAGCGGCCTTGGCCGGCCCTTGTTTACTCATGTCCTGCATGCTTCCGTTTTTCCACTTTTCCACTTTCCTCTGCCTTTTGGGCCACCGGAAACGACCTTTTCTTTCTGCATAATTTCGGGAAATATGTTTGCAGCAGTTGGTAATGTTTCGGGTAAAGTTTGGGCCAATGATTTATGGTGGGAATTCATCTTAAAACGGTAAAGGCGTTTTTAAAGCGTTTTAACACAAACGGGCTAGTTTTATTGCTTTTATTTGTGTGATATAAATCAAAGCCAATACAAAAGCAAATTATCTTTACTCCTAATGTTTATATAAATTTAATAATATTCTGAAGCTCATATTTATCGTGCAAACAGCAAATTGCTTGTTAGAAATGAAATATAAATAATATTCCTCTAGGTAAACGTGTTTCTATTAAAATATGGAGTATACTGCAATTCTAATGACTTTTTCCTATTGTAATTGATTCAATTTTGAAGTATATGATATGATAAATGCCTAAAATTATATTCCTCTTAAATATCCGTTGATTAATATCCGTTGATTTGGTGCCCTTCAGGTGTTCTTGGTCATAAGATAGATAAGGGCACCAAAAGTACCTTGCAAAATTTTGGCAATTGACCAACAGCGCTGCGGTGCCGCAGGAATACATCCCGATGCGAATGCATCCTTTTCGGTAATAAAATCGCGTTTAGACATGGTCCTTTGCAAGCACAAATCCCATTCAAACCGCTCGGCTTGGCTTTGATTCCGAAAGCCCCGAAAACTTTTGCGCCCTCAAATTGAAAGGAGTCTTTGTTGTGCACGAGTGTGTGTGTGTGTGTGGCTGCTCGAAGCAGAGGCTCTTTGGCATTAGCCACCATCCTTTGCTCCTTGATCCTGGCTCCTTTCAATGGCTCACCTTGTGAGAAGAGCACCTACAATGGTTACACACACACACGCACACACCACCCCACTCCGTCGCATTCAGGCACTCACTTATTAGAGGAAAAGCAGGTGAAACCCATCCTTGAGGCGGTGACGTTGCACTCGGAAGTCAGTCTGAATATGCAGCCCAGAAAATGGCAATAATGAAATCAAAATGTGAATGCCCTTTGCATTTCCTACTTACAGTTTGACCCTGTTACGAGCCAAGCAAAAGCAAAAGCTCCAGATGAAACCAAATCTGAGCCTGGTCAGCCCGCAGGCACTTCCTTCGCCTGCCACGCCCCCGTTGAATAAGCCCTCATTAGTCCCCCTTTCGAGAATTATGCGGCTTCGCAGCGTTGGCTGCTGCATTAAATTTGCATTCGAAAGCTGCGTTCGAAAGTTGAGACAAATCCTTGCCAGGCATTCGTTATGAGGATTCTTTTTGGGCCGCAGGTCAAAGCCAGTTTTGAGAAGCTTATTCAAATTATCAGATTTAACGCGAAGAACTCCCCCAAAATGGTAAACTAATAAAGGCCGAGATGTGGTAAATGAGTAAAGTAATCTTAAAGCAAATAGTTTCTTTAATACAAATTTGATGCGATGCTTGGGTTTTACAAAGTTATTTTTAATCATATCCGCCTTCTATGGTTTTTTTTCTTTAAACTCTACACAAATACTACTCTGCACCTCGCACAAGAATCGGCGGTCTACAAAGTATTGACAAAGACACTAGAATAACAAGATACGTAACGGCCATACCAAAGACACTAGAATAACAAGATGCGTAACGGCCATACATTCGTTTGGCACTATGCAGCCACTTTTTTGGTGAAGGCCAAATTTGCTCTCTTTCCGCTCACTCACGCTGAGAGCATAAGAAATCTAAAAATAGAATTTGCTTGCTTGTGTGCGTGTTGTGCTAGAAGACGATTTTCGGGCCAAAATCAATTCTGATCGAAGAAACGAATTTACATATTTGGAGTTGTGGCCAATTTCGTAGCAATATGATGAAATAAAATAAAAATTCCCTGACTATTATAATTTAAAAGTTTTTTAAATTCGTTTGTTAAAATCGCCGCTCGAATTAGCTACCGCTTACATATTTTTAATTATGTTGAAAATTTATGTTGAAAAAAATACTTTTATTTGTGCACTAATGCTCAACAATTTCATTATTTATTATTATTTCATTTAATTTCATTAAAAAGTAATAATTTTATTAATAAATAATAAAAATAATATTTCATAATAATAATTCATAAAAAATAATAATACGTAGTAGAAAATAAAAATTATTAAAATAAATATAAAAAATGAAAACTGTTTATTGCAAAAGTCATATCATCTGGAGGCACGAAGTGCGGACACAAGCACTCAACAATCACTGCCTTATTAATTTTTCTCACGTCGCAAGCTGAATACCCTAATGACAAGTATTCTAATATAAAGTCATTTTCGAAATTTATTTTGTGATGAACATAGATTCGGGTATTACTATTTCAAAGCTTTATTTAAATAATAATAACCTTAAGGCAATGCAAAACAAGAATTTTTCGCATGGTGCCAATTGATAAAAATAATATAGATTTAAAGACAACGAACTTCTAATGTGAAGGGCATATTTTGTCAAATTTACAATGCATGAGCACACGTATGCACACATACAGTTGTCTGCTATCACTGTATGCGTAGAAAAGAGCAGTTTGCTGTAGCGCTCTCCGCTCTTTCTCTCTCGAACAAAAACTCGAGAGAGCCTGGAGCCACCTCTAGAGCCACGGCCAAAAAATTGTATGGCGTTACGCATCTTGTTGTTCTAGTGTCTTTGGTATTGAGTTCTTCTTTTGACATTTTAAATGGTGACTTGACCAAAATATATTATACTCGTATAACTTAAAACACTCCAAGTACGAGTACGCCGCGAAGAAATGCCACATTATTACATTGGGTTTTATGACAAATTCGAGTCCCGCATATGTAATTACAATACGTTCAAGGATATCATAACCTCTCAAGTAACGTTCAAGAAACTCAAGTAACTCAAGTAAATGAAAATGAATGCTACAGTTACAGAAGAACAAACTACAAATATATTTTGGCTCCATTACTTTTCCTAATATACACACATGCCAATCGATTAAGAACTTTATCCGTTTTAATAATGTTTTGGGCTATTATTGTAAATCTCTTGATGTTCCCCGCTTTAATTTATTTGCCAGACACAATGCGGTCGACAACAATTGCAGGACGTCGGCTGTCCTAATGGAAAATGACCGGATCAAACCCTCAATCCTTTCAGTCACGTTTGTCCTTGTTGCCTAGCCTGGAATTAGACAACGAGACGACCTTGACCCGACTGTTGGCTGCATTGTCCACCCCGTTAGCTCGGACCGCTTAATTTGATACTTCTGCGCCCGCTTTAACCCGTGTTGAATACACCCAAAACTGGTTCCATTCACATTTCGACACAAATATTGTAACATTTCAATATTACTTTTTCCAACACTCAGATGACAACTGCGTTAACTGATGAAAATCGCATATTTGGTTAATTTGCTATTCATCCTCTCTGCTTTTAAAATCGAGTAACCAGAGTTGTCATCATATATAATTGAGGTGTCGAAAAAACTCAAAGAAACTAGTTCTTTCGTAAGCAATATGGTCGTGTTTATAACTTTGTGTAACTTGAGTTTGTCAAAATGATAATAATCTATGTTAAATTACCGAAAAGTCATCCATTTAAAAGTGTAAGAAAACTAACTAATTATAGAATCTATTTGAATGCGTTCACCGATATCGCAAATCGCCATTCACCTAGAAATAATGGTGTTATCGATAAGTGCGTATTGAGTTCTCCATCCCTTGCTATAGCACGTTTCGGAAGAAAGTTTTTTTTGACAATAAGATAATTAATATTTTAATTGGCTTATACAATGAATAACCAAATTATTTGCGATCAAGTCTTTCTTGCGCATGCTGAAGATGAATTGTTACTTATTTACGACGATGAAATTAATTTCCATGAGGAGCCTGCCCCAATCCTTGATGACGTCTGGAAAAGCGAAGACGACGTGACTCCAGAAGAGATTCAAGTCGAAGTCGAAGACTACGGAGCTTTACAGGAAGTAGAGGACACTCCTATAGTTTACGAAATCTCGGATAGCGAGAATGAAATGACTCCAGAAGAGAATGTGCAAAAAATTGTCACTTACGATGTAGACCTTTCGGCCATAATCCAGACTTGCGATATCTTTCATCCAGAAAAACTTCTGGTCTACATTCACGGTCAAAATTTCACATTTCCAGATTCGGGATTCTTTGCGGAGCAGTGCGATAACTTGAATGCACTCAATGTGACCTACAATACGATCTGGTCTCAGACTTTTAGCCGTTCTCCTGGAGAAGTGACCGATGTGACCGACTTAATCCTTCATCGCAACCACGACTTCATCTTCCAGGCACACTCGCCGCCATCGATCCCCAGCTTGCATGCCGAACATTGTCCTCGTCACCGCAAAACCACACGAAACGTCTTCTGGGCCGACATGGAGGAGGTGTCCTGCATCTTGCTGCATACGGCGGCCGCCCATGCAGAGCCCCCCGCTTATGTGCACGACGACACGGTTACTTTTGTTGCCAAGGGTCTCACCTTGGCCAAGGAGTACATGACTGATGGGGAAACTGCCCCGAGCGGACCGCAGAGCATCGGTCGCCTGGTGGCCGCCATTGTCATGGACAGGAAGTCGGCCGTTGTAATGGCATATGCCGTGAGCCACTTCGTTCCTCAGACTTTGACCGATGACAACACAGGCGAAGTGTCGGGCCTAACGCTCAATAACATCATTCGCGGATTTGCCATCAACGACCACTTCCGTCGCATCATTATCGAAAAGACCTGTCCCGTTCTTCCCGTGGTGAACCAAATTCCAAACTAATAGTTCCCAGGCATCGCATCAAATCAATTTATATAATTCATGTGGCTAGTTTGAGCATTTAGGAGGGTAACACAAGAACAACCAGAAAACTGAATAAAAGTATTAAATAAAAACTGTTGTCCTTAAAACTATAAAGGTGTCTGTAATTTCTTTTTTAATTAAAATGTATAACATATATAGTCTTTGTTTTAGATTGTTATTATTAGAAATGGGTTATATTTCATTCATTATATAAGGCTTAAAAGATAAAATGAAAATCAAAAACTGTGCCTTCAGTGAATTTTTAAATATTTTATTTTTGTGATGAATGCGTAAAAACTAGTAATGATAAATAATTTTACCAGAAAAACTAAGCAATCCCAATATTTAAGCTTAGATTTTCAGATAAAACTAAATAAATAGATTAATTTTTTTTAAATTTGTACTTACATTTTTTTTCTTACACTCCAATGAAAAGACTTCTTTAAGTTATTCAATTGTATTATTTTATTGTATGTAATGCAATAAATTTGTCAGTTAAAGTTCACATAGTTCTTAGTTTCGTTTACATATGTATATGTGTATGTAAGTATTTTCGTTATTAGTCGGTACTTAACAATAAACTTTGCTATATCATGAGTACACGTGTGTGTTCGAGTGTCTGTCTTTAA